>NW_028242683.1:0-49394 GCF_964263255.1 Lissotriton vulgaris | reverse complement strand
TATTGACAAGAGGAGGTCATGATTTTTTTTTAACGAGGGGGCAAGATGGCCGCTGTAGCGCTGTAGAGGACAGTCGCTAGTTTCCCTCTCTCTCACCCTAGGATGGAAACGGATTGAAAATACGGAGACACGGGGATGTGGATGCTGATTGATTTTCTGTTAGCAGCAGGCTTTCACAGGCTAACCGCTGCTACTACGGGGACAGCCTTTCTTGATTATTGGAGGAGAGCAAAGTCCGCTACTGGACTAAACCGCAAAATGTCGCAGAAAAGCAAAACAGACAAGGACAAAGATAAATCTTCAGGCTCGATTAAAGGCATAGCGGTAAAAGAAGGCGCGATCCCAAAGAATCCAGCCACTACTGTGAAGAAACAGATGGAACAGATCAGCCGGTCTGTTAAAAGTTCCTTGCTAAAAAAACAGGAGAAGAAGGGCGAAGCAAAGCCAGAGACCCGTCTCGCGGCGAGCAAAGCTGCGAGGGAGATAACCCAGGACACGGAAGCAAAAAACCAGCGAGCTCAAGCGCTGACAACAAAAGAACAACTCCGGCAGTCTACCTTACCGGAAACTTTCACAACATTGAAGATACTCCCGCTGACTCAGGGGCAGGCATCCGATTTACAACATCCCAGCACAGCGAGTGGAGCTCAATCATCGAAGCAGACTGAGACGGGATCTATCAGTCTGGCAGCCGGGCGCAACACGGTCGGCGGAGAAACAGCAAACCGCGAGGACGCAAGCGTCGAGGGCCCGGTTGCTGGGCAACCACGGAAGGCTGCGGGAAACAGCGCGGAGCAGAGCACAGAGGGAGGAAAGGCGAGCGAGGAGGACACTGATCCCAAAGGTAACGCGCTAGAGCAGTTGGAAAAGCGCAACAATAGTCAAATGCTAGATGCATTGAATAATGTTGAATTAGGTCTAAATACTAAAACTTTGCTGCATATTGATCCAAGCTGGGGAAGTACACAAAGCCTAAAGGACCAGCAAAAGTTTGGGTATGGCCAGGAAGGTGTCAGAGGAGGAAGAGCTGAGAGAGGTGCCAGGGCGGGCTCACCCGAGTTCTTCTCAGTTAACGAGGGCTCTGACACTACAGATATTAGCGGACCAGAAAACGAGGAAGAGGGAAGCAGTACGGATCGGTCAACAGACTCTGATACAAGTAGAGACTCCAGGGATCAGAATACTGAGAAGAAAAAGAGAGCTGGAGTGAGAAATGATGGAAGAGGGTCTAGAAGCAGCATGAATAAGAAATTGTCATGGGACTATTCGGCCACTTCAGAGACATATCAGGAAAGAGATCAAAAAGAGGGTGAAAATGGGGAATCAGGGAATTCGCAAAATGTGACATTGGAAATGCTGTTCGGAACATTGAAGCAGATGCACTCCGAGGCTAGTGCGGAAAGTAGGAGAGCGAAAAGGGACACAAAGAAGCTGCAAGCCTCTATCAGGAGAGTAAGCAGAAAACAGGAAGAGGTGGAAGTTAGAGTAACTCAAGTGGAAGAAAGGACTAGCAAAGTGGAAGATGAGGTAACAGACTGGAAAACTTTCAAGGCGGAACAAGAAAAGGTGGTGGAGGACTTGCAATGGAAGCTGGAAGACTTCGAAAATCGCCAAAGGCGAAATAATGTAAGACTTTTGGGACTGGAGGAAGGGCGAGAGGGCCAGGACCCCAGAGGGTATGTGATAAAAATATTGACTGAAGCTTTTCCAGACTCAAAGTGGCAATGGGAACTCGAAGTACAGAAAGCCCACAGGTATCCTATGTTCATAAAGAAAAACCGTGGGGGGCAGGAGAAGGCATTACCAAGGGCCATGCTTGTTTTTCTAGGGAACTTCTTAGCAAGGCAAGAAATAATTGACAAGGCTAGACCTGATGCTAGAAAGTCTGTTGACGGTAATACCTTCTTCGCCAGGCCTGATTTCTGCCATGTCACCGTAGAAAGAAGGTGGAAACTAAGGCAGATTATAACTCCATTTCAAAAGCAAGGGGCGGAAGCCTATCTGTTATTTCCGGCAAGGTTGAAAGTCATAAGGAAGGGGTATACAAGGATGTTCACATCAGAGATTAAAGCGGGGGAGTATCTTGAAGAGATTTCGGATAGAAGAAGAAACGAGTACAGACCTAGAACTCCGTCAAAATCCCCAACAGCTAGTCCACCAAAAACCCCGTAAAACTAATAGCAATTAAGTATGTACAGGATAGCTAATAGTTGAGGAATCAGGGTGGGAGAGGGTAGCGACTCTGCAGACTACAGGGGCCACACATAGGTCTGTCAGACCTATTTGCCTGTGGTAAGGGGGGGGGATCCAGTTGGGAGGGAAACTGTGGGGGGGGGGGGGGAGGGGGGGTTTGGGGGGGGAAGATAGGCACTTAGGTGATGGGCACAAGCACAAGTTAAAGCACAACATACATAACAGAGAAAGGAAAGAATTGATGGAGAAAGTACACATTAGCTCTCTATTAAAATTTGAAGGTAAGGAAATAATGAAGCAATTGGGTATTGGAAAAGGGAGAGGGGGGAGGAAAAAAAAAGCCTGATTTATAATGTCCTGTAGGATAGTTTCGATAAATATATGTGGACTAAATGATTTAAATAAAAGGCTTAAAACTACTGCCTATCTGAAATCGCTGAATCCGGATTTAATATGTCTTCAAGAGACACACATTGAGGATACTAAGACTTATCTTCTAGAACAGCTAGGCTTTAACGTATTAGCGAAAACTAACCAAAATACTAAAACGAGAGGGGTGGCCATTTTAGGTAAGAAATATGATACACAGGTAAAAAGAAAGAAGGAAGATCAATGGGGTAGATGGGTTATAGCTGAACTAGTATTTAGAGGGGAAATTATCACGGTTGTCTCGGTTTACGGATCTACAGGTGATGACCCTGAGATCTTTCAATACCTAGACACAGAATTAGCACAGTGGCCAGAACCCATTATACTATGCGGGGATCTGAATATACATGACGCAGACAGTAGCTTTTTAGTTCCTGGTAGGAATTACTCAGGTAGGAAAAAAAGGACTCACAGAGCCTTAGCAGATTTGGTAAGGAATAACTCGCTTCAAGACCCATGGCTAAAATTCCATCCTAACCTAGACGGAAGTACTTATTTTTCAGCCCCCCACCAAATTTTGGTTAGGTTAGACTACTTTTTAATTTCAAGAAGTCTGATGAATAGAGTGAAGGTAGATAGGGAACCGAGGATTATATCAGACCACAGCCCATTAGTATTAACTGTAATAATTGGACAAAAGAGGAATAAAGTGCTGAGTCAGTGGGCATTTGACAGCACTTTACTACAAGATCAGGGCTATAAGGATAGAATGACCAACTGGATTAAGGAATATTGGGAGATAAATATGGGCACATCAACACCAGGGACAGTGTGGGACGCTTTTAAAGCTGGCGTAAGAGGGGAAACCCTGAGTTTTGTCATTAAGACGCAGAGAGAATCAAAAGCGAAATCTGAAGAAGATATTAAATTAGTTAAGGAAGCAGAAGAAGCACTTATCTCAGCTATATCTTCCCACTCCCCCATTGACCAGATATTGTTGAAGATAGTGGCCCTTAAAGCGGAAACCCTGGAGGGCATGGCGAAAAAGACAGTGGAGAAATATATGGCAAATAAAGAACAGGCTTATGAACTTAGTGAACGAGTAGGACATATACTGGCAGTCCGTGCTAGGCAAAGGGAGGGAATGGCTGATATTAAGGAAATTAAGAACTCTCAGGGGGATATAGTGAAGGAAGTCGAGCAAGTTAGAGAGGTCTTTAAACAGTACTACGCGGAACTCTATGCACAGGATCGCCAGGAGAACGAGGAAGAGATAAGAACTTATCTAAGTGAGATAGTGCCTCCGGTGTTAGATGAGCAAGACAAAAATAGGCTGGAAGAGACAATACAGTTGAATGAATTGGTTGAGGCCCTGGGGGATCTCCCATCTGGGAAAGCAGCTGGCCCGGACCAGCTGCCAGTAGAATTCTATAGAACTTTTCAGCCAGTATTAATAGAAGAAATGTTTAACGTAATGCTACTAGCACAAAAGGGTGAGGCTGTACCAGAATCACGGGGAGGTGCAGATATTATTGTGATACTTAAAAAGGGTAAACCCACAGACGCTCCGGGCTCGTACCGCCCCATTACACTAATGAACGCAGATGTTAAGGTGTTCTCCAAAATCTTGGCAAAAAGGCTTTCAAGGGTTATAGAAACATTGGTGGTTCCTACACAGCACGGTTTTATTCCAGGGAAGGGAACGACTCAACACACTAGGCAAGTAATCACGGTATTTGATGCAGCAAACACGCTAAAAGACCCTTCGGCTGCTCTATTTTTAGACGCTGAAAAAGCATTTGACAGGGTTTCCTGGGGATATTTATGGGAAGTACTGAGGTGGAATGGTATAGGGGCAGGATTTGTGAAGGCCTTACAGACTTTGTATATAAATCCGACTGCCAAAATAAGGGTTAACAGAGGACAGTCCACAGCAGTTAAAATATATAGAGGGACAAGGCAGGGGTGTCCATCTTCCCCCCTGCTCTTTGCTTTATATCTTGATCCTTACATTCGGAAATTGGAAGCTAATCCTCCAATCCCGCCACTAATTCTTAATGGATGCAGATTTAAAACACTAGCGTATGCCGACGATGTGGCCATATTGACTGCACAACCTATAGAAGCTATTAGAACAATTGAAGCGGAGGCGGAGCGATTTGGACAGTTTTCAGGGTATAGTCTGAATAGCACCAAAACCCAGATTGTTAAAAACCAGTGGGTAATATGTAATGATGATAGAGTGGTAGAAGCAGCAACCTATCTAGGGGTGCGAATCACAGCAGAGATAGACAATATCGTTAAAAGTAATCTTGACCCCCTGCTGACCATTGTAAAAAGAGATTTGGAAAGAATGAATAATTTACACTTATCACTGGTGGGATGCACAAACATTATTAAGATTATGATTTTTCCTAAGTTCTTATATTTTTTTAGGGCCATACCCCTGCTATTTGAATCCAGTTGGTTTAACAATATAGAAGCCATATGCAACCGGTTTATTTGGGCTCACGGCAAGACCCGGAGAGCTTACAGATATATGACACTACCTAGGGAAAAAGGGGGATGGGGTGCACCTGATTTTCATTTATACTATATGGTTACTGTATTGCAGTATATACAAGGGCTAATCGGGGGGAATGTTGATGATGCAAGAATACAAGACATGTCTACGAAGATCTATACTGTTGTACTAGGGCCAAATGCATGTAATTGTTTTCTAAAATGTATAGACTACAGTTACTTTAAAAGAACTAGGTTTAAAACTGTGAGGGCTGCAGCTATGATATGGAATGCCTTTTTAAAGAAAGTCAAAATGGGTAGATATAATAGATATGTCTTGCTGCTCAATAATAGATCGCTTCCGGGAGAAATCTTTGCTGATCAAACCATGCTAGAGTGGGCAGCGAGTGGTATAACGCAAATAGGGGACTTATTTGACCAGGAAGGTTTTAAGCAATTCGTAGATCTGAGAGAGGCATATGGTATAGGCAATAGGGGTTTCTTTAAGTATTTACAGATCAGAAGCTACTTAAAGAATAAATCTGGAGGGCCAGCAGGTTTTAACAAGATAGAAATAATGGAGAAAATTAGGATGTCAGGGGACTGCACAATTAGGTCTTTCTATGCTGCCTTGGTGAAAGAAAAGCAGGATGATCTAGAGAAATATAGTACAAAGTGGGCAGATAAATTGGGGGTTGATTGTAATTTATTTATTGAATCTTTAAACTTAGGCTGCACAACCTTAAGTGCTGCCCCCCTGCAGTCCCAGCATTACAAAACACTTTATTTTCTTTACCATACGCCTGAGAAAATAGCAAAATGGGGTGGGAACACAGGCATAAACTGCCCTCGTTGCAACGAGTTGGAAGCTGATAGTATTCACATCTTTGCAACATGCCCACAGCTACACTCATTGATCATGGAAATAGAGGGATTTTTAGTAAGATCTTTGGGGATTACTATTCGTCTTACAACATCTTGGATAATGCTAGGGGTAGCTGAACAGGGTCAAGAACAATTTGCAGAATTTATGTTTGTAATAATGGCAGTGTATAGACTGACAATAGCCCGGGCTTGGTTAGATAAAAACCCCCCCAAATTCCAAGACTGGTTGGCATCTACGCTGTATGCCCATAAGATAGAGGAAAATGTTTATGCTCAGAAAGGAAGGAGAGGTAGATGCTTGGGGAGGAGAATATGGGAGCCATTAAGTAAATGGAAAGAGAAGCAAAGAAAAGTTGACTAGGGGGCAGTAGGGGAAAAGGTTGGGGGATATTCTAATTAACGGCTCTTTAACAATGATATGTTTGTTTAGGGTTGTGTTTTTTCATCTTCTTTTTTTTTTTCTCTTCTTTCTTCTTTATTGGGTATTTGGTATTAATGGTATGAGGCCGATTGATCTTTGGGGCAATTATATTAAATGTTAAGTAGGAATAAGGTGTTATGAAAAAATGTGAAAATAATGTAAATTGTGTAAAGGTAAATGTGTAATTTCAAACGTGCCTTTGTTACTAAAGAAAAATAAAAAAAATTAACAAAAAAAAAAAAAAAAGACAGGAGGAGGTCATATGGGGTAGGGGAGTGTAGCCATAGATTTGTTGGTGTAAATGAGAAGGTGTTCAACTTCCCACCATTTGTTTCCTCAGGTCTAGTGGCTGCCTGTGCTGTCTCAATCCTATGTAGCTTCATGAAGGTGTACCTGTTCATCATGTGCCTCAAGTGAGTATCCATTCAGCACGTGTTTAAACATGGGTCCCAGTAGTACCTTCTCATCATGTGCCTCATGTGAGTATTTATTCATCAATTGTCTAATCTTGAGTCTCAGTAGAATCTGCTTATCATGCGCCTCAGGTATTTATTCATCAAGAGTCTGTTCATGAATCCCAGTAGCAGATACTCACCATGAGTCTCGGGTAAGTCTCAGGTGGACAAAAAATATCAGAGGGTCTAGAGCAACAAGGAAAAGAACGCCGGATATGCACCTACAAGGGACTCTATTAACATGCCACGTGTATAACAAAGAAACACAGGTCACCCCTATACTAAACCCACAAAGTGGTCAAATAAGGATGCCCATCAGTCACCACAGGGAACCGCCCTTCATCATTTGGGTTCCCTTTAAGACCACCATTGGTGTTATCTATTGCCTTTCACATGGAGGGCTTAGATTGTAAAAAGACCCTCACATGATCAGACAGATTTTCCGTGGTCCTACTTCTTAATTAAGAGGATGTTTGAGTGTTCAACAAGTGATAATGAAACAAAAAGTAGTGCTCAAAACCATAATTATCGAAACCGATACATTGTTCGTAGTAGCAATCAGTTTATTGTGGTCCTGATGAAAGCAATGACAATCTGCGTCATAAATTGCTGAAACATGTTGACCTTTGAATACATCTAGACGATCCAAGAATATTGTGGTTGTCACTGACTACTTTTTAACATTGGTAGAGTGGGTAGCACCAGAATAAAGCTTACGTTCAGTACCCCCTCATCCAATTTTATTCACACACGTTTTCTATTCTGTTTTTTCACCAATTTTTGCACTGCGACATCAGTCCCCCCTTGAACACTCCAACATCCTCTTAATTGAGAAGTAGGACCACGGAAAATCTGTCGGAACATGTGAGGGTCTTTTTACAATCTAAGCCCTCCATGTGAAAGGCAATAGATAACACCAATGGTGGTCTTAAAGGGAACCCAAATGATGAAGGGCGGTTCCTTGTGGTGACTGATGGGCATCCTTATTTGACCACTTTGTGGGTTTAGTATAGGGGTGACCTGTGTTTCTTTGTTATACATGTGGCATGTTAATAGAGTCCCTTGTAGGTGCATATCCGGCATTCTTTTCCTTGTTGCTCTAGACCCTCTGATATTTTTTGTCTTTCAGTATATGCATGGGGCGTATCAGAGTCTGGTCTTTAAAATCCCCTTTGACCCTCATAAATTGATTGTTGTTCTCAAGTCTCAGGTGGAACCATGGGTGTCATTAGTACCTCTATTACTATTTGTCAGGGGTGTAAACTTTGATCTTGGTGGTACCTGCTCATGACGTGAACTAGTTCATTACAGGTGAAAGCCTAAGTCTCAGTAGTAACCACTCAACAATGAGTGAGTAGCTATTCATTATGGTTGGACTCATGGGGTCTCAGTAGTACCTGGTCATCATGTGCCTCAGGTAAGTATTTATTGATTACAAGTTTAATCATGGGTCTCAGTAGTACCTGGTCATCATGTGCCATTGTTAAGGTGGAAGCATGGGTCTCGGTAGCACTTTCTCAGCATGTGCCTCAGGTAAGAATCAGTTCATTACAAGTGAAAGCCTTGGTCTCAGTAGTACCTGCTCATCATGTGCCTCAGGTGCGTACCTGTTCATTATGGTTAGAATCACAGGTCTCGGTAGTACTGGATCATCATGTGCCTCAGGTGAGAATCATCATCAGGAGTCTAATCTTAAATCTCGGTAGTACCGGCTTATCAAGTGCCTCAGGTATCTATTCCACATGATTCCATTCATGAATCTCATTAGTACCTGCTCATCATGTGCCTCAGGTAAGTATCTATTCATTGCAGGTAGAATCATGGGTCTCCGCAGTATCTGATCGTCATGTGCCATTGTTAAGGTGGAATTATGGGTCTCAGTTGCACTTGCTCATAATATGCCTTAGGTAAGAATCTGTTAATTACGAAGAAAACCTTGGTCTCAGAAGTACCTGATCATTATTTGGCTCAGATGAATATCTATGGTTTGTCTAAACTTGAGTCTTGGTAGTACCCACTCATCATGTGCCTCAAGTTTCTATTCATAATGAGTCTAATCGTGAGTCTCAGTAGTACCTGCTCATCATGTGCCTCAGGTGAGTATCTATTTATTACAGGTGGAATCATGGGTCTCAGTAGTACCTGATGATCTATGCCTCAGGTGAGCAGCTGTTCATCAGGGAGTGAGATCACTGCCTGCTCATAAAAAAGGTTTGTGTCATTTTCCTTTTTCTGTTTTTAAACAAATCCCATTTTTCTTTAAGGAAAATGGGCTGCATTAAAAAAACAATGCTATGTTTAATAGCAATCACAGGCATGGTGGTCTGCTGACCCCAGCAGGTCAACATGCTTGAGAATGTAGCCAAATGAAAGGGGTCACAACAAACGACCTACCTAATGCATATTAATGAGGTAGGTCGAATTATGACCTATGGATCTGTATTTTGAGAACCAACCTATTAATACATAGGTCGGTTCTAAAAACACCAATGGATTAGTTAGAAGTAAGTATACAAATTGCGACCACTTAAAACAAATTCCTTTTCTACATTACATTTAAGGAATGGCAACTCGAGAATCATTATTTGTTGCAATTACGCAATTCCTTACATTGAATTTTTGTACACGATGGCCTTGCTGTTCACTTTTCTTACACTAGTTTCAAAGTGAGAGAATTTATGTCAGTCACAATCTTGCTGTGAAACGAAAGGCTTTTATTTAGCATAGAACAAAAATGAACTGTCTTGTATTCCAGAATGTATAAAAATTCTTAAGGGTGTTGGAAAAAAATATTTGAATATGGTCAAAACACATTCATGCCCTACCCAGCTCAGTGGTTCCCAAACTTTTTTAACCCGTGGCTCCCTTGACCTAATAGGCAGTTGGCCGTGGCTCCCCACCATTTTTTCCCCGGCGGGTGGGGGGGATGTAAGCAAGACCTCGGGAATACTTCCTGTTGGCTTCCTTAAATTAATTGGGATGCTATGAAGGTATTAGGGATAAATATGATAGCAGCTGCTAGCTAGCTTTAAACTACCAGCAGACCATTATTCATTCTCCATGCCAAAGACTGACAAATATTGGCAGAGCCCACTGGTATAATCATTTTCAAACTTTCACACATGAAAGGCGAGTCTGGCTGCTAGTTGTAACAAATAAATGCAATAGCCGAGGGGCATCAGTGGATGCTACAGATGTGGGGCTAGGACCTCGTTGTGCTTGCTCTCCTGCCCCTTCGTTGTGCTTGCTCTCCTGCCCCTTGCTCTCCTGCCCCTCGCTGTGCTTGCTCTCCTGTCCCCTTGTTGTGCTTGCTCTCCTGCTCCTTGCTCACCTGCCCCCTCGTTGTGCTTGCTCTCCTGCCCCTTTCTCTCCTGCCCCCTCGCTGTGCTTGCTCTCCTGCCTCCTTGCTGTGCTTGCTCTCCTGCCCCCTCGTTGTGCTTGCTCTCCTGCTCTTTGCTCTCCTGCCCCCTCGTTGTGCTTGCTCTCCTGCGCCTTGCTCTCCTGCGCCTTGCTCTCCTGCCCCCTTGCTGTGCTTGCTCTCCTGCCCCCTCGTTGTGCTTGCTCTCCTGCCCCCTCGTTGTGCTTGCTCTCCTGCCCCTTGCTCTCCTGCCCCTTGCTCTTGTGCCCCCTCTGTGCTTGCCCTCCTGCCCCCTCGCTGTGCCTGCTCTCCTGCCCCCTCGCTGTGCTTGCTCTCCTGCCCCCTTGCTGTGCCTGCTCTCCTGCTCCCTCTCTGTGCTTGCTCTCCTGCCCCCTTGCTGTGCTTGCTCTCCTGCCCCCTCTCTGTGCCTGCTCTCCTGCCCCCTCTCTGTGCCTGCTCTCCTGCCCCCTCGCTGTGCCTGCTCTCCTGCCCCCCTCTCTGTGCCTGCTCTCCTGCCCCCTCTCTGTGCCTGCTCTCCTGCCCCCTCGCTGTGCTGGCTCTCCTGCCCCCTCGCTGTGCTTGCTCTCCTGCCCCCTCGCTGTGCCTGCTCTCCTGCCCCCTTTCTGTGCCTTCTCTCCTGCCCCCTCGCTGTGCCTGCTCTCCTGCCCCCTCGCTGTGCCTGCTCTCCTGCCCCCTCGCTGTGCCTGCTCTCCTGCCCCCTTTCTGTGCCTTCTCTCCTGCCCCCTCGCTGTGCCTGCTCTCCTGCCCCCTCGATGTGCCGGCTCTCCTGCCCCCTCTCTGTGCCTGCTCTCCTGCCCCCTCGCTGTGCCTGCTCTCCTGCCCCCTCGCTGTGCCTGCTCTCCTGCCCCCTCGCTGTGCCTGCTCTCCTGCCCCCTTTCTGTGCCTGCTCTCCTGCCCCCTCGCTGTGCCTGCTCTCCTGCCCCCTCTCTGTGCCTGCTCTCCTGCCCCCTCGCTGTGCCTGCTCTCCTGCCCCCTCGATGTGCCTGCTCTCCTGCCCCCTCGCTGTGCCTGCTCTCCTGCCCCCCCTCTGTGCCTGCTCTCCTGCCCCCTCGCTGTGCCTGCTCTCCTGCCCCCTTTCTGTGCCTTCTCTCCTGCCCCCTCGCTGTGCCTGCTCTCCTGCCCCCTCGCTGTGCCTGATCTCCTGCCCCCTCTCTGTGCCTGCTCTCCTGCCCCCTCGTTGTGCCTGCTCTCCTGCCCCCTCGCTGTGCCTGCTCTCCTGCCCCCTCGCTGTGCCTGCTCTCCTGCCCCCTTTCTGTGCCTGCTCTCCTGCCCCCTCGCTGTGCCTGCTCTCCTGCCCCCTCGCTGTGCCTGCTCTCCTGCCCCCTCTCTGTGCCTGCTCTCCTGCCCCCTCGCTGTGCCTGCTCTCCTGCCCCCTCTCTGTGCCTGCTCTCCTGCCCCCTCGCTGTGCCTGCTCTCCTGCCCCCTCTCTGTGCCTGCTCTCCTGCCCCCTCTCTGTGCCTGCTCTCCTGCCCCCTCGCTGTGCCTGCTCTCCTTCCCCCTCGCTGTGCCTGCTCTCCTGCCCCCTTTCTGTGCCTTCTCTCCTGCCCCCTCGCTGTGCCTGCTCTCCTGCCCCCTCGCTGTGCCTGCTCTCCTGCCCCCTTTCTGTGCCTGCTCTCCTGCCCCCTCGCTGTGCTCGGTTCTTTTACTCATTAAGGATTGTAGTTTTTCTTTTTTAGCCGAGGTCCATTCCTCTGCTTCTTCTTTATGGTAGACCCGTCAAACCTCAGGTGATAACTTGTCAGATATTATCCGATTGCCTTGTGGCTTGAAATAATCTTTGCTGATCTCTTTCGGTGAGGTGGTAGCCTTAGGTCAACATCCGCGTTCACCGGGTTCAAAGTAAATGGTGCCAGTGTACTTTATATTCTTCTGAAATTCTGGATGGTTTGCCTCGTATTTCACCGACGTTTCTGGGCTAAGCATGAAGTAGTTGTGTCGATCGACTTCAATAATGGCACTGAGGTGATTCATACATTTTTTGACACCTGATTGATTCCGGTGTCCCCATGTAGGAAAAGAAAGAAAATGGGGCTTGGCTTGTTAGAAATGAAGCCTGTGCGCAGCGTTTGTGTGTTTATTCATGCATGAGTGTGTGTGTGATCGTGTCTTTGTTTGTTTTAATCGCGCATAATTACTCTGGTGTTGTGGCACTCTGCACTTCTGACATCGCTGCACAGGGGACCTAACGCGGCCAGATGCTATCTTTCCACATAGTGCGGCGGCGCCCCTGGCTACTGATAACGGCGCACCAGGGCGCCGCGGAGCACAGTTTGGGAACCACAGCCCTAGGTTATGACATTAGTATTTGTGTGCAATAAAGCTGTATGTCTGTGCAAATTAAATGGTAATTTCAACTGAAAAATGTGTTGTCTTTAATGGCAGTGCCGTACTACACCATGCATACTCCACACTATGCCACTCCACTCTACACACACTCCACTCCACTCTATGTCACACCACTTCGTTCTAAGACACTGCAATCCACTCCATGACATTCCACTCCATTCTATGACACTCTACGTCACTCCACTTCACAACACGCCACTCCTCTCCAAGACATGCCACTCCACTCTATGCAGGGACGTTTCTAGGTGTTGTGCCACCCTAGGCGAGAATTGAAAAATGCCCCCCCCCCTCCCTTTTACTCCCAACACTTTCTCCCCCCGTCATCCAGGCTAGAGAGGCACACCCTCTACTGCCAAACCCTTCTATGTTACTTTCATTTACTATCAGGAAACACGATCACAACAGTCAATCCTGCAAACGACCTCAAGGAAAGGCCCAGGCCAGACCGTTACGGTAGCCATACACTCACAGAACTATGTACACGGATGCCCAATAGAGCCTTGTGTTTAAATACCACCAAGGCTTCAAGTGCACCTCGTTTTCAAAACCAGAAACAGCAAAAATAGTAACTTGCATTGCTCACTCACCCAGTACCTGTCCTCAGTACCCATCAGTGAACACAGGAATCGGGGCTCACTTGGTTAGGACCTGTCCTCAGTACCCCTCGATGAACACAGTTTTCAAAGTCACTGTCAGTACCTGTCCTCAATACCCCTCAGTGAACACAGTTTTCAATGCTCACTCGGCCAGTACCTGTCCTCAGTACCCCTCATTGAACACAGTCGTCAATTCTCACCCGGTCAGTACCTGCCCTTAGTACCCCTCACTCAACACAGTCTTCAATGCTCAATTGGTCCGTATCAGTCCTGAGAGACCCTCTGTGAGTACCAATTCTCAGTGCCAGTCCTTAATACCCCTCCCTATTGTGCCAGTCCTCGTGCGCCTCTCCTCCCGCGGGTCTTTCTCTTCACCCCTTGTGTCTCCTTCTGCACGTTTCCCTCAGCTCTTCTCACGCCTCAGTATGCAGCTGTTCTCTACACCTCTTCCCTCTCTCTCCCTTTGGTCCTCCTCTGCACCTATCCTCTCTGAACTTCCCAGTCCTATCACCTCCTCTCCTCTCCCGGGTCCTCTCTCCTCATTAAACTTTGCAGTGAATTGTTGCAGGACTTGCAGTGGGATACTCCTAGTGATAATTAGTTTAACTAAGGAGGTTGTAATCTACCCGTAACCCCTCTCTTTCCCTTTATGGCTCTAGAGAGGTCATCCTCTCTGTGTAGCTACAGTGCTGAGATGCAGGTTTATATACACACACACCCCTTCGACTGTGTGCGTGGCATGTCCTGTTCTTTGTGCTACAAGCACAATTCCCAACGTTCTGCTGTTTTTTGATAGCTCATGATAGTAGACACAGTCCCTCCTGATCGGGTTTTTTGATTTATGCTGATGTCTTTGTTATACACACACTTCTCTGTCCCCGGCTGCTTTCGTGATTTTTTCTCTCTGTGATGTACCCACAGTTGCCCTAGTTCTGTTGTTTTTTAGTTCTCTGCATTTGTGTTATGTACACGATTTCTTCTGCCCGGTTTTGTTTGTTTATTTGCTGATGTGTGTTTAATACATGCTGATTTGTTGGGTCTTTAGTGCTTCCTATTATCTGGTGTCTGTGGTACACACACAGTTTCCCTGCACACTTGTGTATACGCACACAGTTCCCTGTGCCGGAGTGTGTTTTTTGCTAGTCCTTGAGTTCAGTTTTGTACAGAGAATCCCTGCGCTGTCTTGTTTTCGGTAA
The DNA here is from genome assembly GCF_964263255.1 of Lissotriton vulgaris. Taxonomy (NCBI): domain Eukaryota; kingdom Metazoa; phylum Chordata; class Amphibia; order Caudata; family Salamandridae; genus Lissotriton; species Lissotriton vulgaris. The sequence continues at coordinate 35,052 of NW_028242683.1, read as the reverse complement.
ACCCTGTTTTCATCACCATACAACCTGTTTTAGCAGTACTATTTGTGCTAAGTACACTTGTCCATGTGTGTTTCGTAGGTAACTCAAAATCGTGTGCATTTTTTGCGAATTTGTGTGTCCTCATGGGCTCTGAAATGTGCTTGTTATCTCCACAGGCACCTTTGACTGACTGACATTACTCAGATATTTTTCTTAACCGCCTCTAGATGCAGTTATTTTAAAATGCTTTTGGTTGCTTTATGTGCCAAACCGTGTGATTTCTGACCGCGCAAGCTGGGTTTTGCTTTTGGTTATTCCCAGGGGCCGTTTCTACCATTAGGCATGACTAGGCGGCTGCTTAGCTCTACTTTGGTAGGTTCAAATTAAAAAGAAATCCCCCTTTTGCCGCCCTAGACCTTTTGCCGCCCTAGGCGTACGCCTAGTCCTGCCTAATGGTAGAAACGGCCCTGACTCTATGCCCTCCACTCTAAAGCACTCTACGCCACCCCACTCTATGCCACTCCACTCCATTATCAGCCACTCTACTCTATGCTCCTCCACTCCAATCTACCCCACTTCACTCTACCCCACTCCAGGCTACTCCACCCAAATCCTCTCAACTCCACTTCACTATAGTCTACCCCAATCTACCTCACTCCAATCCAATCTACCCCACTCCACTCCAGTTTACCCCAATCCACCCCACCCCACTCCACTCCACTCCAATCTAGCTCAATTCAGCAATCCACTCCACCCCACTTCACTCCACTCCACTATTCCTCAATCTACCCCACTCCAGCCTACCCCAGTATACCCCACTCCACCCAAATCTACCCCATTCCAGTCTACCACATTCCACTCTGCTCCAATCAACCCCACCCCACTCTATTTCACTTCAATCTACCCCACTCCACTCTAGCTTCCTCACTCTATTCAATCTACCCTAGTCCACTCCAATGTAATCCACTCCACCCCATCTACCACATTCTACTCCACTCCAATCTACCCAAATCCACTCCACTCCACTTCACTACAATGTACTCCACTCCTATCTCCCCCACTCCAGTCTACACCAATCTACCCCATTCCACTCTGCTCCACTCCACTCTACCTCACTCCATTCAATCTACCCCACCTCATTCCAATCGAACCCACTCCACCGTACCCCAATCTACCCCTCTCCACTCCAGTCTATCCCACTGCAATCCACTCCACTACACTGTAATCTACCCAAGTCAAATCCACCCCATACTACCCCTCTCCACCCCAATCTAAACAACTTCACTCCAATCTACCCCGCTCCACTTTAATCTACCCAAGCTACCCCACCCACTCAAATCTACCCAAATCCACCTGACCACTCCAGTCTACCACACTCCACTCCAGACTACCCCAAGCTACTCCACTGCAATACACCCAATCTGCTCCACTGCACCCCAGTCTACCCACTCCACTGCAATCGACCCCAATATACCCCACTCCAATTTACCCAATCCAATGTACCCCACCCCACTGCACCCCATTCCAATGTACCCCCACTCCAGTGTATCCCAATCTACCCCACTCTAATCTACTCTACTCCTCTACCCCATTCTATCCCACTACACCCCAATATACCTTACTGCACTCCAACCTTCCCATATCTACCCTAATCCACTCCACACACCCTGCCCAACTCTGCCCCACCCCACTCCAGTCTACCTCACTAGAGTGTCCCCCACTCCAATCTATCCCACTCCACTTCAGTCTACCCCAATCTACCCCACTCCACGCCAATCTGCCTCAATATAACTCACTCCAAACTACTCCAGTCCAGCCTACCCCACTCCAGTCCCCTCCAATCTACCCCATTTCACTCCAATCTAACCCAATCCACTCTACCCCACTCCACCATAGTCAATCCCAGTTCACCCCAGCCCAATCTAAACCACTCCACTCATCCCCAATCCACTCTAGTCGAATCCACTCCACTTCAATCTACCCAAATCCACCCTACTCCACTCCAATATACACACTGCACCCTAATCTACCCCATTCCACTCCAATCTAACCTACACCAATATACACCACTCCAATCTACCCCACTTCAATCTACTCCACTCAAATCTACCTCAATCTATACCACTCCAATCTAACCACAATCTTCCCCAATCCAATCTACCCCACTGCAATCCACCCCATCTACTTTACTCTACTCCAAATTGCCAACTCCAATGCAGTCTACCCCACTCTTCCCAAATTTACTCCACTCCACTCTAACGCAATTTACACCAATCTACCTCAATCCACCCCACTCCAATCTTCCCCTTTCTACTCCACTTCAATCTACCACACTCCACCCCAATATACCTTACCCTACTCCAATCTACCACAATAATTGGAGATTAAACAAGTAGTCAGTTGTGGTATCTTTGTATCGACTGCTGACCCCTAAAGTGGGGTCAGGTGATGCTGTTCTCATGTGCACACAGTTTGGGTTGACCAAAAGCGCTGAGTCCTTGCTAATTGTTGTAGACATATAGGAGTGTTTTTGTACATAAAATACGCACGCGGATGCACACTTTGCGGGATGGTTCAGGCATACCAGCCGACAAAAAAGCGAAATATGGAAGTATACACTGGAGGGACAGATCTACGGGTATTTTCATGGGCAATTAATACAGAAATGCCTTTCCATGGAGCTCGTTGTATCAAATGATTAATTCCATAATGGTATTAGTAATAGTTTGTTGTCAGTTTCGACTGCCAGGATTATGTTGATGCTATATGACAATATTTCAACTCCAATTTATAGTATGGGGGGAATATTTCAAATGTCTCAAAATGTTGCTGAACGAGCACAAACAACTGAACTTGATGAGCTCTGCACACATGGCATTGCCGAAATATAAGAGTACCAAGTAATAATGTCACACTGTGAATTATTTCTGCATTTAGAGTTTTGCAGAAATAACGTACAATAACGTTGCTGCACTTTTTTCTTCAATTATTTGAGGTTGGTTTCCATCAGTCCTTTACTAGCACAGCGAGCGCATAGGATTTCCATCAAGTTATGACTTTACTAACGTAATTCTGCGTTAATGAAAACATCAGCGCTAATACTGTATATTTTAACTACTACAGCAGAACCCTAGGCAATGTATTTTTCATTTGGTGGCAGAGGTATTTTCACTTATATGTAACTGAATGTGTGTGAGAGTTGCTGGACTTTTAAGAATATATGGCATTAACCAGATCAGTGACGTGACCTTTGGTTGGGCTTCTTTCCATCTGTGAGTTTTGGTGCAGTATCATAAAAGATGTTGGTAAACTTGAGGCAAACGTTGATGGAAGCTCCACTGTCAGACAACTTTTTAAGAATGCAGGGGCATATTATCAAGGGGGTTTATCTCCGCTTTTTTTGCTTTAAAAGCCAAGAAAGCGGAGATAAAATTATCTCCCTATTACCTAGCTGTCGCTAACACCAGTTAGTGACAGCTAGTAGGAGATAGCGACCATCTTGGGCCCCACTTTGCATGTCAGTGATATTTATCACTAATGACATGCAAAGTGGGCGTGCCAAGATGTTAGCGACTGGAAACAGACGCTAACATCGCTATCTCCTATTACCAACTTTTGGAGATATTCGCGCTAAGCGCAAATATCTCCAAAAGCTAACACCTGACCTGAGCAGTTCTTAGCCATGTTATCCAATGGGAGGTGGATAATATGGCTAAGAGCATTAGCTCGGTAATGCATGAATAACGCTGACTTTTCAGCGATATTCATGCATTGCGGCCGTTTTTTATCGCATTTGCGATAAACCTTGGTAATACCAAGGTTTATCTGCGATAAAAATCGCCGCTGCTCAGCGGTAAATTTTTGTCTCTAACCAAGCAATAGCGATAATTCTCGCTATTGCTTGGTAATATGCCACACAGTGCTATAATGTGCCAGTTAGTGTCAAAGCTAAGCTTCTTTGTTAAAAAAATACACTTTTCTTTAATTTTGAAGAGACGGCATCATATTTTCATTAAATAGCACCGAAGCCCATTCTTAGGTGTGTGTGGCCGCTCACCAGTGACAAGTGAAGTAACAGTAGATGTTGTAGCACCCAGGAAGGTGTCCCTTCCTGCACAAAACAATCCTGACTGTTACTCAGGCCCTCATGCACCATGGTGAAAGGGTGTCTGCGCTGGCGCCAAGTTGCACACAGTGCGCCAGCGCAAGGATGCAACAGAAATACGCCATATCTTTGTAAATATGGCACATTTCTGATGCCTCCCTCTTACGCAATGCAGCAAAGCAAGTGGCCCTGATGGGCTGTGCTGTGTTGAGTGGAATGTTAGTAAATCTGTCCCTTAATGATAAAAACGGGTATTGTACAAGTCCCTTTCTTAAACTTGATAAATTAGAAATGGCAGTAGTAATAGCGTTCTCCTTTCGAGTATCATGTTTGTGTGTTTCTGGGGTCATATTCTGTTATGACATTTCCTAAATTCTGTGGCTGGTGGTTGGGGATACAAGTCCTGGTCTTACAGTGACACCTGCAGGCTGAGACTCGTAATACTCCTGAAGCAACAATCTCCTTAGGGCTCAATTCAAAGTACCGGTAAACAGGGGCACCATAGTTGGCCAAAAAATCTATTTGTGTATTCATTTTTATATTCTACGGAAATAACCCAAAGTTGTTTGAGCTGTTTTAAGTTACACAGGTTTCATGACGACTCGAAAGATACTAAGTTACAAACAGTTGCTAGTTACAATAATTACGAAAGGCAGAAAGTGGCAGGTTGAAACATTCAAATTTTTGCTCCTTTTGGTTGTTACAAAGTCCCGTATTATAATACAGATTATAAAAGAAGGTAGTAGCAGCAAGATTAGGTAAGGTGAAACAGGAGTAGTGCAGTCTACGGTATATTATTAAATAAGGACGACAGTAGTACACATACACATGGGATGAAAAGAAAGGATGAACAAGAAAGACCAGGCAGTGTGAGCAACGGGATAGGAACAGGGCATAGAAGTAAATTGGCAAAAGGATAGCCCGCGCGCCATTCAATGAATCCATAAAGTGTACATAGTGAAGGGCAAGCAAGAGAAGTACTAGGTGGTATCCGCAGAGAGGTGCAGAAAGTCAGAGAAGGTAAGTGATCTTGGAAGAAACCAGGAAGTGGCGAATAGTGAAATAAACCAAAGTAAAAGATGGTTTGAATTCAAGGAGAGGAGGTTTCTGAAGGGGGCAAACTGTGATTATTCGACAGCTAGGGCTTGAATATTGGATGAATAGATGTTATTCTCAACCTCAGTCAAAATACCTTTGAATCTGGGATTTTTTTGCTCCATTTTAAAAGTTGCAAGATAGGGAGTGGTATGTAGAGCTAGTGGAAATGAATTTCAAATTCTTATGACGCTGCCAGTTACAATTATTAGGATACACAAGCGTAAGTGTTCCAATAGTAATTAATAGACTATTGTTGATGAAGTAATAGGTAGAATCCATCCCTCATGGGCCAGTTGCTTCTTCGCTATTATTGATTTGCCCGAGGCCTAGAGGGTTATTTGTGCCCGGTCAATACATGATGGCCATGATCTGAGTTTTCCCTCAGGGTGTGGTTTCATTCTTTTACTGTCCCTTGTCTCCAGGTTTTTCATGGCGGTGACGCACCGTAAAAAAAATCTGACCACCCACTCTAAAATGGGCAGACAGTCTGATGGCTAACCTCCGACGACCTGTACTCCATTAGGCCGTCATACTGTCAGTCTGCCCACTTCTAAATTAGTGCGGACCTTACATTTGTGAGAGAGGCTACTCCTTCACCATTATGACAGCGTACCCTTTCTACCAAACTTTAACTCCGCCCCCAAGTGATTAAATACTCACTTGAGTGGCTCATGGACCATAAGTTATGGTGCATTTGGAAAATTCATGATTTTCATTTACCTACAAGACCCCATTCCAATTAAGATCTGTTCTTTTGGTTCTCGTCAATCATTTCTGGAAGATGTGTAATTCCTCATGTACCCAATTCATATTTTGGATTCTTTTGCTTTGTTTAACTCTCCTTCAGCACTATTCACATAATATATATCCAGTGCCTATGTGTATCACTGCATTAGCAGGTCGTGTTCAGAATTTATGACCTTCCTTATGACCAGATGGAATGTCCTACAGCTTAGTAAAAACCCATAAACAGATTCACTCTCTGTTTTGCATACATGATGGTCCGATTATCTATGCCATTCGGGTTGAAACATCAACTATTACGAGGAGTTTAGGGTGTCCTGTAATGTTGACAAACTGATTGATGTCATACTGAAAAAAATAATCTCACTTATATTCCTTGTGTGTATTTTTGTACACATTTACTTTATGCACTTTTAAACAGCTTTTAGAACACTTAAGGACTAGCAATGCATTGTATGGTCAGTTACAGACCAGCATTGTCTACCTTTATACATTAGACAGGAATAACAGTGCACCTATTGCAAAATGGCACTTTTCATATGATAAACACATTTCAAATTTAACAATCCAATATATTCTTTATGTTTACCCTATATTTTTTTGCTCCATCCTTTTGTAAAATGTCTTCACGGCATCAATCAATATAATGCATTATTATTTTCACATTGCAAAAACCTCCCGTTCAACATTTCATAACATCATATGATAAATACTTTCCATCACTATCTTTCCAAACTCTCCACTCAGAATACACCACAGGGGACTTTACCTCCGCCTTCAACATCATCGGGTAATCTATAGGTGTTGTCAGTGCTTGATTTGAGCAGGTGCTTGCAGGTGCACAGAACCGGCACCTAATTCTCAGCACCGGTGCTTATAGCACCAGTTAAGGACACACTCATTTGGAAGGCAGCCTGATTTTCCACAAAATCACAGGATGTTGAGCCACGCTGAGACTCCAACCCGGTTCCCCATCTCCGAAATTGGCAGCTATAGCCATTAGGCAAAGACCTCTCCAGAATAATAAATGCCAGGGCTCTAGTTCGGAGGCAGTTTACACCAGCGCATTTCTCCTGTTAGCGCTGCCTCCTGAGGAGAGCCCCTGCACTTTTTATTTTACAAATTAATCACTGGGTGTTGTAATGCTGAGAAGTAATGTTTTGTTGCTTCAAATTTGCATTAATTGTGTCTCAATTCCTTTACCTTCTTTATGGTCCTTTTATGGTACCTTCCTTCCTCCCCTTGCCATGGTTCTGTCCTTAGAATGTTGATGGTTATCACAAGAGATTTGTCAGCTGAAAGCTGACTGTTGATGATGTAGTAAGAAATACATTTAGTCTCCACGTACCTATGACACCTGTTATCAGTCCTGGATTTCTGACTCCACATCTGTGCCACTGAAAAGAGAAATTGTGTCATGCATGGAGTTAGCCTCATCATTACACTGCGATGAGTTAGTCGGGCGAGGGTCGTTTTACATCACCACCCCATGGTACGTTTGTCAGCAGTACTTATAGGAACAGTGATTCACACCATCTATTCATTGTGCTGCTTCCAGCTGAGTACTTTGAAGAGGAAGCCTAATTCTCTACCATTCACTGGTAACCCATCTAAATGCACTAATTGCAACTGTGATTTAAGTGTACTTTGCTGCTACCCCAGTGGTTCAGTCTCACTACAATTTCCGACTCACTCTCCTCACCGAGCCTGTGTACATAAATTATCTTAGATTAAACATTGTGCTGGATGTAAAACAGGCTTTAATTAGCCTTTGGAATGTGCCCATTTCCCTTCCCTCAAGCATTATCTCCTGCATGCTCTGAAGTAAAAATACTCCTTGTGTGACGCAATTGTATTTCTTCTGATTCGGGCCTTCGTTTTCCAGAACCAAAGTGTGCACTGTGTTACCTGCCACCGGTGCTTCATGACAGCATACCATGTAAAATCCTGTTTCAAAACATCACCATACCACAATGCTCATGGTGATTCTTCCAGAATCTGAAACTTAAGCCAGATTTATAAAACACTGGTCACAAAAGATCAACAGTTTGCGACCAGTGTGATATTTTGCGAACCAAACTATGTACCAATAGGTTGGTCCTCAAAATACTAAATCGTTGTGGGTCACAGTTCAACTTACCTCATGAATTATGGATGAAGTATGTCACAAACAGCGATCTACTATGATTTGTTTCCTTCACAGGAATAGTGGCTTGCGAGGGTCAGGAGACCACCATGTCCAGGGGCGTAGCTAGAGCTTCTGGCACCCGGGCCAATCCCTCAGATTGGCACCCATGATAGGTACTTGGGGGCGGGGGGGGGGGGTGAGACTGCTGCAGTGCATTTCTTAATCAGCTGGACTGTCTGCCCAGTGTGTTGGAACCCTGCCCACTTACAGCAGATCTACCCCTGCTTAATGCACTCTAACCCCCTTGCCTTCATCAAGAGTAATCCCAGCCATCTGAATTCCATTATAGCTCCATTTGTAGCCACCAGAACCAGTGTGCCCTGCCCAGTTCCATCTAGGGGCCCTTCCCCAGAATGATCCAGTCAGCCGTGCCTTGTGCATGCAAGCATTATATCCATTCAGCCATGTCAGTTCAAGCCATTCTGATCCCAGTTACAGCAACAAGAACCAGCTGATAGAACTGCTACTTGGCTTTTTTTGTCTGCCTGACTAGTATTTTAGTGTCCCTGCACAAAAATCACCCAAAGCTGGCAGTTTCTCCTGTTATCAGTGCCCATTTAAAACAGGAAACATACGAGTAAGTCCGTGACAGATAAAGTAGTAAAAGGCAGAAAAGCAGCATTTAAAATGAATGCGGACTATTTGTTTAAGATCCTGTTTATCAAGTCTTGGGTTTTGCAGAATCTTCAAAAATGTAGAAAGTGATTAATTAATCAGTGGGAAAGGGGGTGGTCGTACTGGCCTATTATTAGCCACTGGTCCTTATCCAGTTCACAGCACAACCACCTGTAGTGCCGCCTCGGTAACTCACTGCCAGGATGATAGCTAGGATGTCATCGGGCCGGTGCTCTTCTGTGCTGAATATTGCACAGAGGGCCTCATGAATATCTATGCCATTGGGTTCTATCAGAGTCAACATTATTTGAGTGCCACTGACAATTATCCATTGCCAATAAAGGTTTTCAAGCTACCGGAAATGCCAATATCTGAAACTTTACGACACCTTTCCAGGGCAAAACATTGCCAGACACTGTTCGTGTATGGTTGCATGCGTGTGGTCATGTCTCCTACTGGCTATCCCTACCGGCTATTCTAACCAATGAGCTGTTCCTATCTATTGCCTAAGTCACGTGGCACTATGTTTATCTGTTAATACGTCATTCACGAAACAACACTCAGCCCAAACACGAGGACCATGATCTGAAAAGTCCCTTCTATGCGGGAAATGCTTTACAGCACGACCTATATTACCATCTGCCGCAACACACACCTTCCCTGGCAAACATAGTTCCTGGAGAACGGGAGGGGGAACGGGACTGAGTATAGAAAGACAGTTTATGAGAGTAAAAATTAAAAGAAGGGTGGCATAGACAGGACAGGACCACTGGAAGTATGCGGCGGAGAGAACCAAATTTGTCATCAGTTTACGAAATTATGCAGCAAGAAAAGAAATTATATGGTATATTGCGGCACATTGTGTGATAGAATTATCTCATAATGTTGTCATTTGTACACGTTAACACTATGTAGTCAAAAGTTTAACCTTGTCTGTACCAGTCTGACACTGAAATACAGCACAAGCAAAAGAAAGGTGTGACAGTAAACATTTGCCAAGGTTTTTCCACTGCACAGCAACGCGTGCCGATGTGTTTTTCGTAGCTTACATCAATTTGAGCTAGAAACAAAAATGGACATACAAGTGGGGGAAGTAGGATGTGACGTAACGGTCAGCGCAAACATGAGGACCATGATCTGAAAAGTCCCTTCTATGCGGGAAATGCTTTACAACACGACCTATATTACCATCTGCCACAACACACACCTTCTCTGGCAACCATGGGTCAGGCAGGATGGGGGCCATGACGAGGTTCATTCCAGCAAATTAAACAGATCAGGTGAATGTAGTATTTTCAAGGCAGGCCTACACCAAAAAACACGTTTCAGGGGTGTCACTTTAAAGTCTGAATTTTTCCCCAGTGCTATGTTCAATTGTAGGGCACTAACCTCTTCACGGTGCTCTCAGACAGGCCCAATCATGCCTGTGTTCACCGATGTTTGATGCCAGACAGCAGCGCACCACACCAGGACTCCTCCACTCTTGAGTCCCCCGCCGCTTCTCGTGACCTGCCTACCACTTTACCTCACTTCCTCCATGAGGTGACGAGGCACGACGCACGAGGTCACCCGCATCCAATTCCGGGGTCCCCAGCGGTGCAACCTACAGCTGCCAGTAGCACCCACGGATGAGGGCAGCCCCCCCGACCCCCTGAGAATGTGTCATAATGGTGTCTGCAAGCCACGCTGAGCCGCGGGCAGGAAATGAAATGTAACATTGTAGCAGCCTGACTCCAGAGCTGAGGAGACTGTTTAAGACCTTTAACTATTCCCTTACTTGTGGGAAGCAACAGAGCCGACACACAGATGCAGAGACGTCAGAGGCGCGCACTGGCATCGATGCGTGCCAGTTTCAGACTGGCATTAAAAATGCGTGACACGGCATTTCAGTGTGGTGATGTGGAACACCACACTGAAATGCAGTAGTCACAACTGATGCATGATACTTGGCAGGCCTGCACCAGTGCCGTGCCGCGCAGCTGCCACCCGCAAATTTGTGCCGCCCCCTAGCTACGCTGTGATTGCTTTTAAATAAAGCAATCTTTATTTTTTTTAATGCAGCCTGTTTTCCTTAACAAAAAATGGGATGTGTTTGAAGAAAAAAAAAAAAGTTTAACAAACATTTTTTAATACTTCTCTTAACAAGTGTTTTTTCAACATTCAGGAAGGGGAAATGGTTCTTTCGGGCCCCCTTCCCATTTGCAAATGGTTTACCACCACCTTTCAGTAGACAGTAAAATATTAATGATTTGCGACCGAATTTCGGTTACAAACATTGATAATCTCATACCGAATCACTATTTGGAAGGGACACCCAAAACCTCGTCTGACCAAATACCAATTTGGTATGTAGTCGCAAATCCAAATTGCAATTCGGTAACACATTATTTTGCATCTGCAAATGGTCCAATTTTGCGAATCGGACCCTTTGTGACCACAACAATCTTGGTACATCTGGCCCTGTGTTACCTGCTATGAAAGCTAGTGTTCTCATTTTACATTACTTTGCTGTGCTGTGCAGCCCTGAAAGCTTTATTTGTATACTTAAATAAACATGGTGGCCCAGTCCAGAGTGCTTTCTAAGCATGCATGAAGAAACGCAGGCCTGTTGTAATTCCCAGCCAGTTACCTACAACCCACTCTTGACTTTTCATTATGTTATTCTTACCTTCAGCAACCAGCCATTCGCTATGATGAAAAGCACCCTTTCCACAACCTCTACTAAGTGACTGGGAGAAGCCTTTGTTCACGCCTTTGTTTGCACATTTCACAATCATGGTTTGTTCCATCCAACGCATCGCTTCCCACAACCTCTGTAATCAAACCTTGATTTGTTGCCAGTGCTGCCTCTAGCCTCATAACCATGTAATCAGACTATGGTTTACCGATCTACACTGCACTTTTACTACTGGTTGATGGTTAATCTCTTGTTTGAAATTCAATTAGTTTACTACCGGTAGATGGTTTATTTGTAGGGGCTCACATTGCTTTCAGTTTACTGTTTTGTCTCCTTCTCACAAATAGTGCCTGTAGAAGTAGTAACATGTTTATAATTCTGATTCTGCCTGGAAAATTCTTGCTACATGGAAGCAATACCCCGTTTATAATCCAGAGTATCTCCGTTTTATTTTGTTTCCTTATTTTCCTTTCCCCCGTTTCTATGCAATACTGATTCAGTATTTTGTATATCTCTACCAGACATTTCTTTGATTCCTTTTCCTAGGAATGTGGTATTTTTGTCGTAAAATAGATAATGCCTTTTTCAAGATGTTCTAAGACTTTTGCCAATTCTTCTATTGCCAAAATAAAGAGGACTAAAGAGTATTTATTTAAAATGGTGTTCCAACTCTTTATGACTCCTCATTGGTCGCCACATAGTGTAGGTTTCATACAAAGTCTACGTTTTCGTGATATTTTGCCAGAGTTGTAGCGTGCGTTCTCCTATTTATTTATTTTCCCATTAGGGTTTCAAGATGTTGTCCGTTTTCTTCATTTTTATGACTGACTCCCCCTTTCAGTAATGGTTTCTTTAAGCATCTACAATAGTTTGTTTGCCTGAGTTTCAGCTTGTACACTTATAGATGCTCTGTTGTCTGTCCTTTGTTCAGTCTGGTTACATGATATTTTGGTGGGTGCTTGCGCTCAAGGATGTGCCAGAAAAGTCAACACTACCATGACCCACTAGAGTCTGCCATGAACAGTCCTGATTTTAAGAGGTATTTTCCTCTGAATTCCATTATACAAACAACAGCAATGTATACATGTACAACATCGAAATTGTCTCACTATGAACTGGGCAGACAAGTTAATTATTAACATTTTCATAGGCAGTATGAAATTTATAAGCGAGATGTTCTGTGCCACTAGCATAATGGAAGGGATGGTGCATGGTACAATGATTAAATCTAGAATACACATAAACATTTTTGCAATAATCGGCTGTTACCCATGAGTCGTATAATTTGAATAAAATATGGCACTTTGACTGAACAGGAAGATTGGTGAACCAAAGTTTCATTACATCGTCCTGAAGGTAGAGTTAGCAATAGCAGTGTAGCTCTGTGAACCAAAGTTTGATTACACCATCCTGAGGGTAGAGCCAGCAATAGCAGTGTAGCTCTGTGAACCAAAGTTTGATTTCACCGTCAGAAGGGTAGAGACCGCTCTGGTAATAAATCAAGGTTTGACTAAAGAGGTGATGGCAAGACGTGCCTTGGCTGGCGCGAAGCATAGTTGTGAATGGCGCTGGTGTGGAGAAAGGCTTCTGCTGGTCGCTGTGTGGAGATTGGAGAAAGGGCACTTTTCTTTAAGTGGCAAGCTGGTTGCCGAAGGTAAGAACAACAATGAAAAATCATGAAAAGGCTGCATGTAATAGGGTGGTGATGTAGCGGAAATCAAAGTTTATTTGTAGGGTTGCATTATAATCATACATGTAGAGCGCGCCCGAATCCTTTGTTGCACTAATATGAAGTGTTAGAACTTCGAAATGTAATAACATGAAACGTGAAATGTTTAGGCCATTGCATAGTAACCTGGAGAATTAACGTAGAAAGTAAATGTAACTAGCAGAAAACATTATCATGAAGAGTTCTTAGTGTGAAACTGACAATTAATCACTTATCAAACGTGTTTATTAATCATGTCATTTTAAGGTAGGCAAATGCATTTAGTTGAATGTGCCTTATTTCCCTCCACAGTCTTCTAAAGCTCACATGCCTTTTTCTTATGTTAGCTGAATCTTGTAGGCCTGAAATGCATGTCCCTGGAAACTCGGCTTCAGAATTAATAGCTGAATTTCATTTATGCTGTAGAATTAGTTTTTTCTCATGTTTTGTGTTGCAGGTGGAAAAAGCACCCTTGTTAGCTAGAATAATGTCTTTGTTTAATTAGTCAGGCAGAAGGGGCTACATCGTAAACTCTAGTCGATAAAGGAAAGCTGTTGTGTTTCACACTGGAGAAAGCCTGGGAATCAAGGTCAGCTTGTTGCAAATCAAGAACATTGTTTCCCATGAAAACCCATTTTTGAGGTCGTACTCAGAGCAGATGGCCCACAAAGACTCTTGGCAAAGATACCTGTAATAATGCGATGTTGAGAGTAGGGAAAGTGCCCCACTTCTTCTCTGCCTTTGGAGAGAGAGCATCTTAGAGCAAGTTCTGTCTCGGTAGCTTTATGCTACATGACCCAATATTGTAGACAGACTTCTTAGGGAGTCTTCACAGACTGACACCTTTTAGCTTTCCTGTCAGAAGATGCTTAAATTGGGAGGTCATTTGAGCGGTGGCGTACGGATAGATTAATGCTTTATATTCATCGTCCCCCGAAACTTGGACTCGTGTTTTCTGATCCTCTGTATTCTGCCTCTTAAATTAATTGTTTTGCATATGTTGCATTGTTTAAACTGGATGCACAGGTTTGGCTTTATGCTGATTCTGATGTATTTCTACACTCTTATCTTGAGGTGTCTTTTTGTCCAGTTATTTTTGGCTTTGTAATAGATTAACTAACCTTACGTAGTTGTCTGTAGTCACTATGTGTCAAGAGAATTTACTGTAAAATTGATTGGCAAAAATAACAACTTTCTCCCCTCTACGCTTACATGCTTCTAAAAAGAATCATTGGTTTGTGATTCTAAAATAGGTCCAAAACTTATGGGCTTGGCGCTTTCACTGGTATTGATAACAGTTAGTGTTTATTTATGCACATAGATAAAGCACTCAAGACTGGACCACTGTCTTTGTTTATGTGTACAGAGAAAGCTCTTGAGACTTGACAACCGAGCAAAGTTGTGCAAGATGAGAAAACTGGCTTTTTGACAGTTAACTAGGTTTTTAATTCTGGAAGGATCCCCACAGGGCTTGCATGGGCACGTTGGCCTAGTGTTGTTTTGAAACCAGATTTTACATGGTGTTACTTTTTCAAGTACTTGTGGCGCGTGAGATACTGCACATCTTGTTGATGGCAAAGGTGGTGGTAAAGTCTCCCACAGTGTACACTGAAAGAGGAGTTTGGAAGGATAGTTATGTCACTCACTACCCTGGTGTTGGTGAAGATTGCCACACGCCCCAGCATGGTGTGTTAAAACAATTGTGAGGAAAAGATTCAAGATGTTTTTCTGTTCGGGTCTCTCCTTCACCCATCCCCCCCGGTGCCTTGAGACCCTCACAGGTGAGTAGTGCGCTTATAATTCCCCGATTGATTGATTGGTTGATTGAGAGTGGATTGTTGACACTTGCAGGTACCCTGCTTCGGCCGGCCACAGCTTTGTGGGGGGCACTCTTTTTTTTAAACTTTAGAAATTGTTTTGTTTTAAATATTCTGCATTTCACCCACATGCACATTAGTCTTACCTGACCTACGAAGGGTTCTTGTTCCCGCCACGCAACCCGGTCCACCGCGGTCTTTACCGTTTGTGTGGAGGGTGTAGGCGGCTCCATTGCTCCTCTGCCGGCTGGCGAGGGGTGGAGACAGGGGTGTTAGCGCTCTAGTGAGCCAAACCTACTTAAGCAGCCTGTCCCGCCTGCCGCGCTGTAGACACTTGCAGGTACCCTGCTTCGGCCGGAAACAGCTTTGTGCGGGGCACTCTGTTTTTTAACTTTAGAAATTGTTTTATTTTATATATTCTGCATTTCACCCACATGCACATTATTATTACCTGACCTACAAAGAGTTCTTGTTCCCGCCATTCACCCCAGTCCACCGCGGTCTTTACAGTTTGTGTGGAGGGTGTAGGCGGCTCCATTGCTCCTTTGTCCGCTGGCGAGGGGCGGAGACAGGGGGGTTAGCGCTCTAGTGAGCCAAACCTACTTAAGCAGCCTGTCCTACCCGCGGCGCTGTAGACACTTGCAGGTACCCTGCTTCGGCCGGAAACAGCTTAGTGCGGGACACTCTGTTTTTTACCTTTAGAAATTGTTTTGTTTTAAATATTCTGCATTTCGCCCACATGCACATTATTCTTACCTGACCTACGAAGGGTTCTTGTTCCCGCCACGCACCCCAGTCCATTGCGGTCTTTACCATTTGTGTGGAGGGTGTTGGTGGCTCCATTGATCTTCTGCCTGCTGGCGAGGGGCGGAGATGGGGGGTTAGCGCTCCAGTGAGCCAAACCTACTTAAGCAGCCTGTCCTGCCCGCCGCACTGTAGACACTTGCAGGTACCCTGCTTCGGCCTGAAATAACTTCGTGGGGAGCACTCTGTTTTTTAACTTTAGAAATTGTTTTATTTTAAATATTCTGCATTTCGCCCACATGCACATTATTCTTACCTGATCTACGAAGGATTCTTGTTCCTGCCACGCACCCCGGTCCACCACGGTCTTTACCGTTTGTGTGGAGGGTGTAGGCGGCTCCATTGCTCCTCTGCCGGCTGGTGAGGGGTGGAGACAGGGGGGTTAGCGCTCTAGTGAGCCAAACCTACTTAAGCAGCCTGTCCCGCCCGCCGCGCTGTAGACACTTGCAGATATAGCCTCTAATGGGCCAAGTCTTGCATCCAATTTTTGAACATACATTTTGATGATCCTGACTCCTCCCCTTCGCAGGGCCTTACTGAAGGCTTGGAAACGTTTTAATTCAAGCAAATTGTGACTGGCCCGACCCACAAATTAGGCCATTTGCTTGACCCTTTATTTACAAACCTCACAAATATCACTTTGGTTGAGACCATTGCGGTACCCTGGTCTGACCACTTTTTATTATCATTCATCTGGACTTCTTGAGATTTGTAACCATTTGTTAGGACTAAAAAGTTTTGCTGTACATGGTCCAAACTCTCAGTAGAAAGCTGGGCAACTAATCTCATAAATTTCACCCCTTTACCTCACCTGAATGTTACGACGACCAATGACAATTTTAACAGTTGCCTGGAGTCCTCCTTGGACTCTGCTCTCCCCAAGAAAGAATTATGCCATTGAGTTGGGCCCAATAAGAAAGCGTGGTACTCCCATAAACTCAGACAGCTGAAACAATCTTGCAAACAATCTGAATGGAAATGGAGGAAGGATTTTACAGAGACTAGCAAGAGCCATTATAGAGAAGCACTTAAGCTTTATAAAAATGAAATAAAAGCCGCTCAAGCTAGCTACTACCATGAAAAAATTGCTTCTGCTTCCAACTCCTCTAAGGAAATTTTTAAAATTATGAAATCCCTGCTCACCCCTCCTAGCCCTCCTGTTGAATCTGTTGATGCTCAAAAGCGTTGTGATGAAATAGCAAATTTGTTCTCCACAAAAGTCTACAACATCTATTCTACGTTCCAACAAACTAATTTGTATACAAATATTCCATCGCCTATACAACAAGTCATCCTGGAGGAATTTGCCCCGCTGACCCGACTGTCGCTGCAGATACTTTTGAGGGACCTTAAATCGGGATCTCCGGCAGACCCCGCCCCTCCGTCCATTCTCAATCTGGTCTCAGAGATCGTCTCTCCAGTTATTTTGTACGTAATAAACTCCTCCCTTGTAATGGGGCAGGTCCAGCTTCTCTGGAAACAAGCAAGAGTCAAAGCTCTAATGAAAAAGTCCAATTTGGATCCTGAGGACTGGGCCAATAACCGCCCCATCTCTCTTCTGCCGGAAATTAGTAAGCTTGCAGAAAAATACGCTAACTCCATACTGGCAGCTTTTTTGGAGGAAAATAACTGCCTCCACCCCAACCAGACTGGCTTCAGACGCCATTAGAGCACGGAGACTGCCCTTCTTGCCGTGGTCGAAGAGTCTAGAAAAATCTTGGACAACGGAGGCCTTTGATACGGTAAACCATCAAATTATGACTCAAAGACTCAGGGAGGTGGGAGTAGCAGGGACGGCCCTTAAATGGTTGCAGTCCTTCCTTTCAGACCGATCATTTGACAACACCCAGTTGGTGGTGTCCCTTAGTCAGCAAAACAAAGCTGAACTGGGTTTAACTTTCTGCCTTGTGAAGGTCTCTGATTGGATGGATCTGTCTTTTCTTAAATTGAACGGTGCCAAGACAGAAATTATGATACTGGGCCATGCGGTCCCCATGAATTTAAATCCTATGTGGCCTACCTGTCTTGTACCCAAGAAACAAATTAAGAGTCTGGGCGATTGGTTTGACTCTAACCTCAACTTTACAGCTATGATCTTCTTAGATCGATAAGGAAGATTCTGCCTCTTCTACCGTTTGAAGCCAGGCGTATGCTGGTCCAAGCCCTTATTTTATCACGGCTGGACTTTGCGAATGCAGTCTACTTGGGTGCGCCACAAGGAACTACTAAGATCTTACAGACTGTACAGAATTGTGCGGCCCGCCTTCTAATGAATGTCCCGAAACGTAATTCTGCAAAGTTAGCGCTTAGTTGGTTGAATTGGCTTCCTGTTCAGGAAAGAATCAGGTTTAAGGCAATGTGTGTTGTCCATAAGTCCATTGCTGGTAATGGTCCCCCATGATTCAGTCCATGGTGCAATTATATCCCACCAATAGGACTCTCAGATCTAACAATAAACAGCTTCTTGCAGTCCCTAGGATTAAACGGTCACAGAAGGGAGGTTGTCGGTTCCCTTACAACACGGCCAAGCTCTGGAACCAGCTTCCAGTCTATATTCGTCTTAAACATAACTATCTCAGGTTCAGGAAGCAGCTGAAGATTTTTCTCTTTCCATGAGCAGTGGTGAATGAAAAGGTGTCACAGGAAGCGCTATGATGCCTTCGGGTAGCCATGCGCTATACAAGTGTGTATTTATTCATTTTTGTTAATAGAGATTTACCCGAAGTGGCGCAAATGCATTTGGTTAGGAATTGGAATGCGAATATATGGAGAATACCTATGATACGGTTGTAACGAAATAGTGAACAAAAGGTTTTTGCAATGTGAAAATAAAAATGTGTGCTATGGATTGATTCTGCGAACAATCTTTACAAAAGAATGAAACAATAAAATATGGAGTAACAATAATACAGAATATATTTGTAATGTCTATTTAAAATATCTTTTATCGATGAAAAGTGCAATTCTGCAATTTGTGTGCACGGATACTCCTGTATAAAATATACAGGTTCACAATTCATGCGTGCGGCCTACTGCACACATGGCAACATGGAAATGATAAATTAGGTAGTATGTATTCAAAAGAAAATAACTCTAAAAATCAGGAGTGATCAAGCAAGACCACAGTGGATCATTTTAGTGTTCAGTTACAGACCAGACCTGCCTTAGGTACAGCACCCACCTGTATTTAGATTTATTTATTTATTTGTAGAGTACATCTATCACTAGAATCATTACCTCGGTGCAAGAAGCAAAAGGGGGTAAAGCACAGGAACGAATGAACAGGCAGAAACCAATCAACAGAAAGGTGAGTGATTAGGGCTTTTCTAAATTTTGACTAACCCTCAGTCAGGTGGAATCTTCACTACACATTGTGTCAGGGAGACTATCCTTCAGTGGATGGAACAGGAATTCTCTGTCCTGTGATCCCGGCACCCTAGTACTTGTGCTGCGTAAATCACCCCCTTTACTAAGAACAGGGAAATATAAAGCCATCTGAGAAAGTAATGTTAATGCGAGGCGTTCTGCTTCATGGTACAGGCACTAGTGGTCTTGTCACTCTAAGGTTCCTTTGATTTTGTTTCAGTGATCCAGATAAACGGTCAGAGAAGGAGAGGATACGGGGGCAAGGTCGCCTGATGGAGGAGCTCCACTTCTGCGTGCTCACCGCCATCTTCACTGTTGTGGGGTCCCGTGTGGCTGCCCTGGTAGTCCTGGAGTTCTCGCTGAGGGCTGTTTCCATGCTGCTATCCCAAAATCAGGTGGGTGTGCAGTGCCAGAAGAGGTGGAACCACATCATGGGGTTCAGGTTATATCTAAGGGTCTGTTTAATTAACGGGTTGGGGAGGGAGCTTATCTAAGGGTCTGGTCAGTTGACCGATGGTTTGCTGTGCTTCCATTCTATTGTCTTACAATGAGGTGTGTGTGGTCTCACAATGGCCAGAGGCTCATCAAACAGCAAAGGTTCTAAAACATGGGGCTATCTTACTAGGAAGAAACCATATTTAGATATGTGTGTTTTGCAGGAGAAGATTTATCTTGCAATATCAGAATATAGATATTGTCCTGCCATAATATAGTATCCAGAATATTCAGTATCAAAATACTGCGGTGGATAGTATATTTAGGTTAGTGTAGATTTAATATTCTTAACACCCCATGTACGCAACTTTAGAAATCCACACTTACTTGTATACACTAATCATCATGATATTGTGGTGTCAGTTTTCTGAAAATGATATTGTGGCAGGTGGTTAGTTAAAACTCCATATTGTGGTACGACACCACATGTGACTATTATATATCTTTGGTACGTTTTATAGAACAAGCCTTTCCAATGCCAGTCTATAATTAAAGGTTCCTCTTCAGCCACTGGTGAGTTTAGGCGCTCAGTACCTCATTAAGAAAAAAGAAAAAATACTGCATCATAAACATGGAAGGTAAGCGCTTGCAATAACATGCAAAAAAAACTTTTCAGTGGACTATCGTCTTGTAATGATATTTTGCTTAGCATATAATTGCTGTACTGATGGCGGAAATGTTGCTTCTGAACAGGGCAGCCATCCTGGAACAGCAAAACAAGAATAAAATGTGGCCAATGCCAATCTTATACGGCTGTCCAGTTTAGATGCAGTGACTGTGTGGTATGCGTTGCCCCTTGGGAGGCGGAGCACTACAGACAAAATGAGCGTCAAGCAAGCGGAACAGTAGCACTATCTGGGTAGTTGTTGGGTGACACAAACAACAAAATATTGAAAGAAAAAAATCATTTTACTTATCCAAATAGCTGGTTAAATCTGCAGACATGCAATAGTGTAATAACAATCAGCACTTACAGGTCTATTTCCTTTAATATATGCTTTTCACAATTAATAAGTCAGACCTTCTGCTTTTATCATAGATTTTCAAAATAAGCAGATCAGATCTTTGGAATCTAGCATAACTTTTCACAATGAATCAATCAGGCCTATATACTGTATATGTTTGCATTTTACCATATCCTACAATGACTCTGACACCCTGACAACCTACCATTCATCAGCTTCAGAGATCACCACTGTCCCATGTTGTGCACTTTTCTTCTTGCAAATTCGGGGCACACAAAGAACTATCTGATTAATCGAAATCCGTGGCTGAGTCTAGTCATCTAATCAATGCATTTAAAATAATGTGTAGCACATTAGGCTCCAAAAGAAAAACAGAGAGTGGTTATTTTTTCAAACCTTGAAGGCTTTTTAAAGGTCAAAAGGTCTACATATTCAAAACCATCAAATTAGCACCAATCCATAATCACTAAATAAATGCATGTAGTAATTATGAAGTTCAAATCAATTAGAGTTGTATAAAAGAGAGGATACATTAGTATAAAGTTGTTTCAAAAGAAAAAGGTAAATTAAATCAGTTCTCCCATAAAGAGCGCACCCTACTCGGCGCTGAGCTGTCTCAGAGTGCACAAGAGCAAGTCTACAAAATGTATTAGTTGTATTCTACTCTGTATTAGTTCAAATCGCGTGATTCTAATGTTTGCTACACTTACACTGGTTCCCACTAAACCCTCCAGTCAGCTTGAAGTGTAAAGAAACAGTAGTTACCTCATTTGTTTCTTAGGATCAATGCACCTTCTCTAAACATCCTTCAGACTTACATTTATCTTTAAAAAACTAGGGCCCAGATGTATCAAGATACCCTTTAGCGATTCTCAAATAGCGATTTTTAAGGAATCGCTATTTGAGAATTGCTAAATGGTATGTATCTAGAAATTCGCTATTTTTCAGCGATTTCTTAAAATTCCTAAATTGCGATTAGCAAATTGCTAATCGCATTTAAGGAATACTTTCCCATTCATGTCTATGGGCCAGGAGGCCCATAGGAATGAATGGACAGTTATTCTCAATTTGCTAATCGCAAATTGAGAATAATTTCAAGGGTGCAAGAGTGTCTTAAGAACACCCTGCTGCACCCCCTGAAATTGACATGAGCGCGCATATGGCGCACACACATGCCCTAAGGGCATGTATGAGCGTCACATGGCACCTTTAAAAATGTCCAATTTTTTTTTTTTTAAAGAATTCGCAAATTACCACCAACTACAAGTTGGTGGTAATTTGCGATTTCTTAGCCTAAAATCGTAATTTGCGATTCCTTAAATGCTTGCGCAAAATGAAGGAATTGCAAATTTTGTGATTCCTTAATTTTGCGGTGCAATTTTTTGATACATCGCATGTGCCGTTTTTTTGTCGCAAACGCTGCTTTTTTGTGATTTGCTGCGTTTGCGACAAAAAAAACGGATGATACATCTGCCCCTAGATACAGTGGCGCAGCCTTTACTCTGCAGGTTCACTGTAACAGCTCATTAAAACATTAAAACATTCTGCAGCTATCACGTAAAGGAAAACATTTCAAATGGGAAAGAAAACAAGGACACGTCACATTTGAAAAGGGGAGTTAAGCTTCTTCTACAAACAAAAGGTACACATATGATGTTATGCAATATGCCAATGAAATCTAAGCCATTTTAAACACAGGCTTACATTAGCTATGGTCAGTCTAAACATTTGTGGGAGTACATATTGATGTCGATTTAGAAAACAATACAAAACATTTAATATAAAAAGTAACACCATCAATCCTTCATATTGCTTTCAAGCTTCCCTTACACAAGAGTTGTCAAATTTGGCAGCTTGCTCCTAGATTCCTCAATGTATCAATTATTTTTGGGGCGTGGCCACGGCGGCGATCGGAATGGCTGCCTTTCCGTGAAGCTCCTCCATGCGGGCTCCTGACGGCGGCGGCTGAGATGTAAACCGTCACTCCTGCTCCCCACATCCGGGCGGATCCGATGTCGCGCCGACCATCTGGGTGACCTGGGAGATCGCGGAGGCGGCCTGTGGAGAGTGCACGGCGGAGGAGAAACGGGGCCTTCGGACCTCGGCGCCATCTCCTCTCACTGCGCCGGATCGCTGGTGAGTGCCGCGCGGGGCCTGATCGCCGGGCCTTCACCCCCACAGACGTCTCCTGCGGGGTTTCTTGCGCGCTGCCCGTCCGTTTAGGGCTCCCGGGTGGGGGCTGCTGGTTCCCGGTGCTATCACTGCCCTCGGGCCTGTGGGGTGCTCGAGCCGGGGCCTCGATTTGCGGGCCTGGGCCGGATGCTAGGGGGCGGGCAGGGACGCTAGCGGAGGGATGGCGGGGGTGTGCGAGCTCGGCGGTCGGGCGGCCGTGGGGCGCCGCTATGTGATTTTCAGCGGCCCCGCCTTGTAAGCACTCGTGGGGCTCTTAAACCCCTCCATTCCTCCTGCTCTAAGCGACGGGAGAGGGCCGCTCCCCACCACACCACATTTTGAGGGTGCATTCTACACGTTAAATCATACATTAGGCCCCTGGCCCTGCTGAGGCTGGCCTGGTCCTTATTCACCTGGACCGACACAACTCGATTGCTCGATTGCTGAGACTCTACTGTTGGTGGAACTCACTGGAACTTTCTGGAGCTTGGTGCTGCTCTGCCGCTCTCTCCTATTGCCGAACTATCCACGCTGCCTCTCCCGACTCAGCTTCGCCCTCCGGGCTACGGTGGAGATGGGAAGAGAGATCCTAACCAGAGGTAACTTAGCTTCGACAAGACTCCCCTTCTCGCCACAGACCCCCCCGCCAGGTTCGGCGGCCAGGGCCTCCAACTCTACTGACTTGGGAGACGCGGCGGCTATGGTCGCCACCATGATGGGCGAAATGCGCGCAGGCTTCAAGGCGCTCAACACCTGCTTCGACAGTCTGGAGCAAAAGCTAGCGGACATGGGCTCAAAGGTGCAGGCCCATGACAGAAGGCTCGATGTGGCTGAATCACGAATATCAGACATTGAAGATGGCGCATCGAAATCGCTTAAGAGACTGGAGCGTGTTGAAAAAATACTCAAGGACGTGGCCATAAAAAACGAAGATTTGGAAGCGCGCAGCAGGCGCAATAACATTCGTATCCTTGGCGTGGCGGAAACGACGGCCACGGGTCGGTTCGACGTTTTTGTCGAAACTCTTCTGATTGAGCTATTTGGCAGAGACACCTTCACTGCAGGCTTTGTGGTTGAACGTGCACATAGGTCTCTGGGGCCTAAACCTCGCCCTGGCCAACTACCAAGACCCATTATCGCCAGGATCATGAACTTCGACGACCGTGACGCTGTGCTGCGTGCGGCACGCGAGGCGTGAGAAATACAGTGGCAGGGCAGCAAGCTGTCCTTCTTCCCAGACTTCACACTAATGGTCCAGGAGGCACGTCGCAAATACAACGGAGTTAAATCCACCCTCCGGAACTTAGGCCTGAAATATGGTATGCTGTACCCTGCTAGGTTGAAGGTGGATGTGAACGGCAGATTTCGCATTTTTGACTCTCCCGCGGAAGCACAAGATTTCTGCCACGATTACAAGAAGCAGGGCTCAGCGGCAGCTACCAGTTCACCTCCCAACACTCCACCTCGGAATGATACACAATCCAGCGCTGACCTTTTTGCAGAAACTGGCCAGGGCTGACCGCTCAGCGTTGAATACAGTTGCACCCTTCTCGAAATACTGTTCTCTAGATGTGGATTTTCCAACGTTCATTGACTAGGTCTCCGGTTTGGTGGCCGCTTGTTAGGATGCCCGCCTGGAGTGGCGTTGCCACCCCCAATGGCGCGGGCCATGTTGTTGCTATTTTCTGAGGCTTTATCACATTTTTATTTGCAGTTTTATTATTTCTTTGACTGGTTATTACCTTTGGTAATCTGCACTATTGTTCAGCGATGGTCCGGGGACTGCCTCTCGTGGGATTCTGGGAGGCTGGGAGGTGGGTGGGGGATGGGAAATGTTTTGTTTCAATGGTCATGTATGTTAGAACTTAGCTGCGAGTATTGTTTGAGCAAGCTGTTGTATGCACACTTGTTGCAGAATATATTGACAATGGAGGGAGGGCCAGGATAGGTCTACAGACTGGTCCTTCCAGACTGACTTTGATGTCTTGGAACGTTCGCGGCTTGAATACCACAAGGAAACGCAAACAGGTGCTAGCTTATGCGGCGCGACATGGGGTGGATGTCCTCTTTCTGCAAGAGACCCATTTGGTGCAGCCGGATGTGGCATCGGTGGCTAGAGGGTGGGGGTCGCATAAAGTGTTTTCCTGCTATAGTAGGTATGCTAGAGGCGCAGCGATTCTTGTGCACAAACGAGTCCCGTTTGTAATGACTGGCATCAAAACTGATGAGGAGGATAGATATGCGCTTATTATGGGAGTGCTGTTTGGATACAAGATCGCACTGGTGGGTGTGTATGGTCCTAATGTGGATTCCCCTGCTTTTTTCCAGGACCTGCAGATGGCACTGCTTCACTCCGACATTGACTTGGTGGTTCTGGGGGGAGACTTTAACATATTGATGAATCCTGATAGGGACAGCACTTCGCCCTCTTCTGACTGCAAACCGAAGTCCCGTGCAGTACTGGCGGAAATCTGTTCCCACTTCTCTCTAGTGGATATAGAGGCTAGATTGCACCACCACACTCCTGCCTACACGCATCACTCTAGCTTCCACAACACTAGCACTCGAATTGACTATTGGCTCCTCTCCCAGGTATTGCGGGTTGGGTGGATGGCCTTTCCCTGTTACCTCGCACCCTTTCAGACCACTCTCCCATTGTTTTAACTCTAGCGATCCCCAGATTAGGGGGCACGAGAGACAGTAGCGATTTCCTGGTAGGGCCCTGCTAGATCCAACTTTCAAAGAGGACATACGCACTGCTATCGATGACTACTTTGACATAAACACAGGCTCTGTTCCCTCCTGGTCCACCCTATGGGAAGGCTTCAAAGCCACATTATGTGGGGTTTGCATCACTAAGAGTGTGGGGTCCCTGCGCAAGATTCGCTCCACCTTGACCCGCATTGAAACGGATATCATTAAGTTAGAGAAGGAGATCCTTGAGGATCCTTCGGTGGATCGCGAGGCTAAACGCCTTGAATTACTTTTAGAATTTCGGGACGCAGCGGATAGAGAGGTGAAATTCATGGGTAAATATTACACTGCACGGAAATACGGCGAGGGAGACAGGCCAGGCAAATTATTAGCGCAAATTCTTCGTCCACCACACCAAGCTGCTTACATTACGGAGGTCCTTGACGCCCAGGGTACACGACAACATTCCACCCCCGAAATATCCAACACCTTTCTATCATATTACAAAACCCTTTACACTTCCACACTCGCGGGGGAGCATCGCCACCCGGGTTCTTATTTGAATGAAATCGCCATGGTGTACCTAGAGAAAAACATGCAGGAGTTTTTGGCCATGCCCATTACACCAGATTTTATAAATGAGGCAATTGACTCCATGCGGAGCTCTTCTGCTCCCGGCCTTGACGGCTACACAGCCGACTTTTACAAAGAGTACAAGGAGGAACTCGTACCTAAACTTGTCGAGGTATACGCGGAGGCACTGAAGACGGGCATTCTTCCACCTACGCTCCGGGAAGCGGTTATTGTTCTACTTCCCAAACAAGGCCGTGACCCCTCGCTGTGCAGCTCCTACAGACCCCTATCCCTCTTAAACTTGGACTACAAAATTTTGGCCAAAGTCCTTGCAATTCGTTTAGCGCTTCTAGTGGAAACTATAATTTCGCCGGCTCAGTCCGAATTTGTACCACATCGATCCACTTCTCTAAACCTTCGGACACTGTTTTCTGTTTTACACAGAATAGAGCCCTCCACACCGGCTGCAGCAGTGTTCCTGGACGCAGAGAAAGCGTTCAACACCCTGGAGTGGCCCTTTTTCCTGTCCATTATGAGGAGAATGGGGATGCCTGCTATGTTTGTGGCGACAGTGGAGCTACTGTACTGGGCTCCCACCGCCCGGATACGGCTAAATGGCACTATTACCGAAAACTTTACACTTTCACGTGGCACCCGACAGGGATGTCCACTATCCCCGCTCCTGTTCATCATTGCGATGGACCCCCTGGTGCGACACTTCCAAGAGAAACATCTCCACCGTGGGCTCCAGTTTCGCACCGGTCCACTGCTGATCTCGTTATAGGCCGATGACACAGTTTTGTATGTTCGGACTCCCCAGTCCAACCTGGAACCTCTATTGATTGAGCTTTCCCGCTTTGGAGACTACTCGGGCCTTAAAATAAATTGGCATAAGTCAGTGATTTTCCCGCTCACCCCCTCCACCGTGCAGTGGACCTGCTCGTTCCCTCTGGAATGGAGCACGGACTCAGTGAAATATTTGGGAGTACACATTCACCTCGACACGGTATCCATTGTCCGACTGAACTACGGCCGCGCCCTTGATTTTTTAGAAGACAATACGGATCGCTGGATTCGCCTCCCGCTGTCTATGGCTGGTCGGATTGCCATCATTAAAATGATTGTACTTCCCAGGTTCTTGTATTTATTTAACAATATTCCGATCCCCCTCACCAAGATTTTTTTCTCCCAACTTCGCTCTTCACTTCTGTGTCTGGTGTGGGGAGGCAGGAACCCACGTGTGTCCTGGCGAGAATTAACACTCCCTTACGAACGAGGCGGCTTCGGAGTGCCAGACTTTTTTCTGTATTATTTGGTGGCGCAGAGCTCTTACACGTACCCTTGGTTTCACCCTGATGCCAGGATTCCCCATCTGAGACCAGAGGCCGACTTGGCGCTCCCTGTGGCCCTCTCCTCTGTCCTTCCTAAGGGTCTCCCCCGGGACCCACAGGACATACAGCCTTTGTCCACTACTTGCTGGGCCTGGGACAAAATATGACGCCTCTTACTTCTCGAGAAGCTGTACTCGCCCGCACTGCCATTGCCCAACCCCCACTGGCTCCCCATCACTGGTGAATCTGTGGTACGGCGCACACTATCCAAATTTCAAATACACACTGTCGGGGACCTTTTCCCGGACGGCCATGCCTTTTCCCTTATTGAGGATCACCGCTTCACGGACAGGACCTTCATGGACTCATTCACACTGACTAGACTTCGCTCAATGCTCAGGGCTGAATTCCCCACATTCCCGCTCCCTCCGGACGACACACACGCGCTCACATTCATAATACAGAATCAAACAGGGGTGCATGTCGTCTCTCAGTTATATAAGCTGTGCCTGGCCTCAGTTCCCTCACTCGACACTAAGGTGCGCGCTGACTGGGAGGGCGACCTGGGTACTCAAATCACGGACGATCAATGGGCTGCATGTTGTGCCACCACAAGAGATGTGTCCATAACACATATACATTTTAAGTTCCTGAGGAGGGCGTACCACACTCCCGCACTCGCTCATAGAATTGACCTAAGTAGACCGCACACTTGCCCTAAATGCTACGGCCCACAGGCTGATTTTGCCCATCTTTCCTGGACTTGTCCGAAACTACATACCTTAAGGCTGCAGGTGCATTGGGTTTTGGGGGAGATACTTGGCATGGACCTTGGCATGGACCTCCAACCCACCCCTGAAATTGCGCTGCTTGGTTACGTCACCAACTTCCCGCGCCCACTTCGAAAACTGGCGTCCATTGGCCTCATTTTAGCTAAGCGTGAAGTGGCACTGCTCTGGTGTGCTAGGCGCGCTCCTACTGTCCGCGCTTGGCTCCGTAGTATGTCCTACTGTAATGTAAACAGCGCTGAATACTCCGAGACGGTTCCTACCGCCTCCAGACCGCTGGATATATGGGGACCATACCGGAAATATATTGCGAAACTAGCCCAGGAGACGCAATCCCAAACCATTAACTCCTTTGTCCCTGCAGGGGTGGGGACTATCTCTGACGCTATTTTACACTAAGGCGTGCTTGTCTGACATTACTGGGCCCTGGGATTGTCCGCCCTGGTTCCTTGCTGAATGTTCTCTGTGACCGCGAGTGTTGCCTTTCTCACTGTGGGGTTCCAACATCATCTATGTGGAGTTTGACATATGGCGGGTCTATGGCTAAAAGTCTTGTTGATCCATTCGATATGTGCCATGCTGTGGATAAATCAGAATTCTGTGCTGACTTGCCTGCTCGATATTGCTCGCAACATTATTGTCTTTTATCATCCTTTGTACGTGCATGACCACATTTCTTCAGTTCTAATATGATTTCTCCTTTACTTTCACGTTTGGTAAAAAAACAAAAATTTACTATCGTAGTGAGTCACTCAGACAGTTTGCAATCCCACTGTAATATGCTAACTTTTTTATTTCCTTTGCCGATCAATGCTCGTCTATGTTTGCAATGTTACATTTGTATGTATTGATTGGATTGCTTTTCTGTGCAATAAACAGATTTACAAAAAAAATAGATCAATTATTTAAGTCTGTAGATGTTCAAGTTACACATCTTCACGTTTCCTTTTTCTCCCACTGAATGTAGGCATCTTCTTATCTCCATTGAAATTTAGACCCCCTTTGCAGTAATTATTTTTAACTCTCTTCCAAAAAGAAATATACATATCGCACAAATTATAATGATTAATATCGAATTTGGTATTTTGGTTAGAATACTATTACCAATATAATGAAACCACTCCCCAGTGTTAGACAATCCTGTCCCTATTGCTTCCTGGGCACTAGTCTACTGCAATTCCTTAACCCCACGAGAAATCTCTTACATGTTAGTTACAAACATGTTCATTTCATTACTATTATCTGGAATGTAAATATAGCATTGCTGGGCATGTAGCATGCAGCATACTCCGTCCTCTTTCATAAGTAAGATACCTAAAGCAAGGCAGTTCTGCAAATCCATTGTCCATATAGCTATAAGGTCAGTTATAATAGCAGTTGAAGCTCCAGCTGTGTTAATTGCAAAACAACCTACCAAGGTCGACAGCTTTTGAACCTTCAGATAATTTAAAACTGTGCTACAGAAGGAATCGTAGCACCAAAGATATCACCTACTACTTGTAAAGAACCATGTTTAGGTCTTTTAAGAGTACTATACTCTCATTATTTAGGTCATCTACCTGATACACTTTAGGAATCATTAAAGCTAAATAACAGCTGCCAATCCAGTTCCTTGGAAGTTGAAAGTAAGCATTTTTTCACACGTGTAATACACTCAATCAATAATTATTTCCTCTCCTTTCAAAAAAACATCTCACATAGGCTTGTAAGCCCAATCAAAATCACTCCATATCACCAACTCTGAGTTTCAAACCTTTTCCAACCCCGCTGCCCATGTTCCCCGGCTGTGCATAGTAGGGTTTCGCTGTAGCTTCTAGCCATTGTCCAGGCCGTGCACCCAAACTGCCTGCAGGCAGCCATCCCTCACTTTGCATGGCTGCCCTCCTACCCGAGGACAACCACCCTCAGATGAGCATTGCCTTTGGTTGTGCTCAGTATGAGTTGGCCTTATATCATGTCCTGATGCCAGGCACTGCACCCAGCTCAACACAGGCAAATAAACCCTTGGTGCACACAGCCTTTGGTTATGGGCTGTTGGCCTTCATCACAGGGCATGTGCGAAACTTGCTATAGGGAAAGAACTTCTAGTTTGCAAGCCCTGTGGATGAGGGTTGGCCCACAGAGGTTGGTGTTTGGCCTGGTCTTATTTTGTGTTTTTCTTTTATTGGATTCGCTGTTCCTAGTTAGGAACCATGAATCCATAGCAAGCATTACACGTGGGTATCGTCAACCCAATGTAAGCTTCTCCAAAACAGGCCACCATATGGGAGGTTCGCGGTTCTATTCCTGGAGCCATGAATCTGCAACTGGAGATACAAACATTGGGGAAGCTTACCCTGAATTTAGGTACCTAGGCAAGAAGCTTGGCTGGATTTTCTGTACCCTTTTGGGAACCATGGATCCCCAACAGCTAGAGTGGCAGCCAGGCTCCACTGTATTGAGAAAGGTCCCTGGCTGCCATCTTTCTTTGGGATTCACTCTTTGGATTCCACAGCTCCACGTGGAGCACTTTGAGGGTTCCCCCACTATGGTCTAGAGGTCAGGGTGTAGGTACCCTGCCCCCCAACATGGGCTTTTATTTTCCAGGATACTAGGACAGTACCTCACATCCTGAAATGGCTTCCGCAAGATAAATGTTTCTACTGGGACAGCCAATCAGATCACTCTGTTTCTACCTTGGAACTGTGGTTCTTAAATGGACAATCAGAGAAATTGCCTTGCTTATTCAGTCAGATTCCTTTGTTTTTTTTTATTTCTAGACTTGCGGTGAATCAGAGAATCTCAAACAGCAGAGATATACAGAAGTGTTAACCATTTAAAACCAGCTCTGCAACCTTTTAAAATGTGTGAATCTCAAAAGATCGTGAAAGGATTTACACCAAACCAACAAAAGCACACTTTCTGAGTAAAGTTTACTCTCATACCAGGTTTGTTGTAAATTCCTTCAGCCGTTTTGACTGTAAGCGTGAGCAAACATTTCTAGGGGAGCTAAAAAGGCAACACACTTCTTGTCCACTTACCTCCCACCCTCCCGCTCTCTTACATTTTTCTCCTGCATAGATCTGCATAAAAATTGGCATGCCAGACCTTAGCTGACATTAACCCCCAGTCAAGAGATTTGGGTTAAATCCATTGTTCCTTTTCTCACCATGCCACCCCACTTTAGACCCAGACATATGCAAATCAGTCTTGACCCTGTTCCTCATGGGAACAGTCCAGCCCGAACTTCCAAGCCAGGTCATCCCTGGACCACAAACAAGCAGCTGCAGTCTATGCAGGTAACAGTACTGGGGTGGTGGGTCTATGTGTGGGGGGGGGGGGGTGATTTCGAGGGACAATGCAGAGGGTAAATTAAATAAACAATTAATTTTCTCTCTGCATCGTTCCCCAAAATACCCCCAATGCGGCCCCACTGCACCACCGCTGTTACCTGCACGGACCGTGGATGCAAACAAGCATCCTGGAACCCGTTTCGGGGTTTTACCCCTCATCATCCAGGCTAACTTGAATCCAGTGGCATAGTGAGTCCGGGACCCATGTCTGAGCATACCCTTGAGATTGGAGGGGAGTGAAGAAACACATTCAAGTAGATCAATATCCTTTGAAAGAGTTTGAAGTGGTTCTCGACTGTTCACCTTTCCTCACCATACCAACAGGTACCATTATATGAGAAGAGCAGGAAGATGGTGTTCATCACATCATATGGTAGTTTTCAGTTAATTAGAATGCCGTTTGGACTGATGTCAGCGGTGTCAGTATTTCAGAGCTTGATGGTTGAGAACTTGAAGGGAATTGATGGAGTTCTGTATTTCTGAGATGACATTCTGATAATGGAAAAAAGAAGGAAAGAGTATGATGAAAGGTTAAGGAAGGTCATGAGAGTGTTGGAGTAAAAAGGACTTGCTGTGGAGTATGGAACATATATATATGTACATTCGCAAAAAAACAAGTCACTTATTTGGAGCATGTTATTTGTGGGGAAATAATTTCGACTAAAAAAATGTTACTTTTATTTTGGGGTTTGCAGAGTATTACTCCAAATTTGCCAGTAGGTTTGCAGAGAAAACGTATGGCATAAGACAGATGTTAAAGAATCTGTGTAAATTTGAATGGAATGAAGAGAGTGAAAGATCATTCCAGAGCATAAAAGAGGACATTAGCAAGGCTACGCCCACACAAGGTTATGATCCAGGATCGTGCAATATCATAACTGTGGATACTAGCAATAAGGGGTTGGATGTTTATTGATGCAAAAAGATAAACAAGGAGGAGAATGTGTGATTGGAGTCTCACACCTGCGGAAATAGCCTATTCTATCATTGAAAGAGAAACACTCGGTTGTGTGTGGAACATGGAATATTTCAGCTGTTTTGTATAGGGTAGGGAATTTGATGTGAGGACTGGTCATAAATGGGTAGTAAGCGCTATATAAATGCAATTACAATACAATAAAATAAACCACGGTGAACCTACTCACTACTGGAGGGTTGTTGAAAGCATCGGCGTAAATTGCAAGGTTACCGATGAGACAGCAGGATTATAATTATTGTATAAGATTGGTACCGGGTATGCAAAATAAAGTAGGGGACTGTTTAAATTGCATGCCCTTCCATATCAATGGATTTTATAATGAGGGGAGAAAAAATTGTACTTCCCCAGTGCTTAAAAACTAGTATTGAATGATGTCATGAAGGACATTTTGGAATAGTTAGAGCAAAGAAAAAGAGTGAAATCCTCCTATTGGTGGCCAGTTATGGATCTGGACATAGAGAGAGTTGTAAGGGATTGTGTGCAATCTGCTGGGTCGGATTAAAGTTTGAAGTCTATGAGACCGGAGTTGATGCCTATGGAGTTTTCTAAAGTGATTCAGAAAGTGTTGGTGGTGAATTTTGTTGATCCGTTCAGACTGAAATGGATGATATATCATTGTACTGATAAACTATATCAGTAAGTGGGTAGAGCTGGAAGTGGTACACAAATTCAGGGTGGCTCCTCCGCTATGGCGGAGGAGCGGTCCCCACTGCTTTGAAGCACTGGGAAGCAGAAACATAAAACGATAATTAAAAAAAGTTACACCCCACATATGAGAATACCCCCCAACCCTCCACACCCACCTCACCACCCGCGAGCCATGCTGGCGGCCACTGCAAAAATCAGATGCAGAGACAGTAGTGGCATTTTTGTTTGCTGTATTTTTGAGAGAAGGTTAGCCTAAAAAAACTCTTAATGGACAATGGACCACAGTTTAAGGCAGCAGTAGTGGAGGAGTTGCTCAGAAGAAATGGTGTCAAACATTTAAATACTAAACAACACAAAAAATATCAGAGACCCTCTGATTTTTTTTGTTTGTTTTTTTTTAGATTTTTTGTGTTATTTAATATATGTAGGGGACATATCGGAGCCTGGTCTTAAAAATTCCCTCTGGCCCCAATTAATACTTGTTGTTTGTTAAACATTTAAATACCCCATTTCATCATCCGGCTGCCAACGGTGCTGTTGTGCGCTTTAATCTGTTGATAAAAGGTACTATTCAGATCGCTAGTGCTTATGGTAAGAAATGGAAGGTTGAGTGAGACAAAGAAGATGTTGTGGGCATATCACTTAACTGCTTCACTCACAGGGTACACTCCTTTTATTCTCATGTGGAGTAGGGAAGTGTACACCAAGGATAATTTGAGTTAGATGGATAATACAGGGAAAAAAGAATGGGCTCCTGAAAAAAGTGAAAGAAAACATTCTAAAAGCACAGAGGGTCTACAAAGATAATTGTAATGCTAAGGAAGAGGCCAAGGAGGAGAAATTGGTGGACGATATATAAACACAAATATGTGAATGGATCAGTTAATCTAAACAGTCTATCTTGCACAATTTGATTCAATAGATAAGATATAAGATTTTAGATTACAAAAGTACTCTGACCATTGAAAATAGGACGAAAGACTAAGCAGATAAGATATTTATTATGGAGGGATAATATATATTACATTAGAAATTTATATAAATTAGGAGAAAAAAATAATAATTCGCTATTGAGAATTTGTTGACAATTATAAAACACTTATGTTAAAATATTTAGGTGGATTATAAACAAAGCAGCGGCCAGGGTGCCTGACTCCGGACCACGGGTTTCACAGTTCGATCCCCGGTGCCGGCGGCAGGTTAGCCCAGCACCGTGTGACTCTGGGCAATAGCTCGCCTCATTTTTCTCAATGACCCCCAGCGCCTTGACACCCTCAGGTAATTGTGTGCTTTACAAATACTGGATTTCATTAGTCCAAATAACCCAGAATATATCCCTTTTAAATTGGATATGAATAGAGCAAGTATTACATATGTGTACTCTATGGTGTGCACAAATAGCTTTCCACAAAGATTTACCAGATAACTTAGAAGCGTCTTTCCGGCAGGCTGTTTTTGGTGGAATGCAATGGCTATTAGTAATCTAATATTTTACAACTATTACAAAGAGTAGCATTGAGTAACCATAACAAACCTCAGAAAATAAATCCAAAAGTTAGAGCCAAAAGGTGTCAGATCTGACTAGCACCTTTTTATGAGTGACTCTTTCCTACTTTTTTTAAAAAGAAATAATCATCAGGAAGAGCGGATAACTTTAGTATGCTAAATCATTTTTTAGCCTTTCAAGTCCACATAGACCCACTTCTTCATGCAGCTATTGCAGTCCGATGTCTCCTCCTCAGGCAGTCAACTGTCTGAGGAAGGGCTCCACATGATACTCAAAGCCAGCACCCTAAGATAGTAGTCAGAGTTATAAATGTATAGTTTGTGTAAGATCATACTTTGTTTTATTTTTTAAATGCGCCTTTTGCCCTGCTGACATGGTGTTCCTCCTGCTCTGTAATGAATTCAAAAAACAAAAAATGAGCATTGTATTAGCTTCTCCACAAAATTGGGAACAGAAAAGAAACAGAG
>NW_028242682.1:0-163880 GCF_964263255.1 Lissotriton vulgaris | reverse complement strand
CTATGACTCATCCACCTTAAGCTCCACCACAGCTTTTATAGGATACCCACTCAACTCCACTGATAGGTATCTTCCCGAATAGTAGCTGCTGGAGATGCCACCCCACACAAACATCCTTTCTACACCTGGATTGGAGTTGACCCTCTATTACAGGATATTGGGCGGACATCTTCGGTAGGCTCTGTGAAATATTGAAGATACAAGCGGAACCCATACCCTTACTGGGGTTGTTGGGATATGTGAAAGACACCTCAATTGAAGTCCATAGACTACAAGCCATGCTACTCTTATTATTGAAGCGTAGAGTGCCCTTCCACTGGGGGAAACCAAATGCCCCATTAGTCAAAGCCTGGATACTAAATGTCACCTTCTCTCAAGACCAGGTGTTTATTTTCTGGGAGTTGATGCCTGTTGCCTCCAGGTCCAGAGATATTTTTAGTCCGGTCCTGGAGTGGACACACACTCACAACCCAGATGACCCTAGACCACCTTCACTGGCCAGGAGGGCAATAGAACACATGTACAGCTCTGTAACATGGAATACACCACAGCACACTCCTAGCTCACTTTATGATTATGATTAATGTCATGGCACTACTGAGGTTATTAAATACATCGGTGGTCCACAGTCGCAACGGCATACCTTGTGCCTGAACTCCTGTTGGGAACTGTTCAGCAGTCCCTATACTGAAGGGATGATGTTGCTCCACTAACCGAGTGTTTTGTTTTTTGTTATGTGAATGGATCATCACTTGTAACATGATACATGCTACTCCAATACCTTTCATTAATAATCTGTATATGTTATTTCCAAAAAAACAGCAAAGATGTGTATTGGGCAGGGACAGTGAAGATTGCGACATAGGTGTAGCTGAGAGAGGGTCTCCCTAGCACGATGACTGTTAGGGGGCAGTGCCCTGCCCTGATTGTGTTTCAAAAGACCTTCCCCAAAGCACACACAAAGGAATGTGACTCCAGCCCTGCCCTTGCCGTCCCCCCCTAGACAGTTTGGTACCAGGACCAGGGGAAGTGAAAGCACTCACTAGATCCAGTTTTGGGGGTAGGTCAGGAAATTCCCCCACAAGAAGGATTGCACCAGGTAAAAAAAACACAACCACTCATCAGAATGTTCCTGGATCTGTGGTGGAAAGTTCAGAAGGACTGCCCTTCTGCCAGAATGATTGCCTTGCTGCTTGAAGGAGTGCTATGCTGATTGAAGGATTGCCTTGCTGTCAGAAGAATGAAGATTGGACCTACTTTCCTCGATCCTAGGCTACCCAGAGTGACTCCAGGGGTCCATTGGCAGATATCCTGTGTAAGCAACAGTGACACAACACTCTTCTAGAGTCCTCCCTGCAATTACCCAGCTGCCAAGCTGCAACTGGACCTGCCTGAACCTGCTTGAGCCCTGCTGCTGGCAGTTGCTGGAATGGATCCTGATTCCCAAGAGGTGTCCATCAGGTCCTGAAAATTTGGCTGGCGTAATTGAAAGCTCCTCCTGAACTAAAAAATGAAAGTTTTGAGGTTTGGGCTATTCGCGAATGCGAACAGGTCCATTTCCACCAAAATTTCGCCTTCCAAAATGACAGCTAATATGAAGCTGTGGTGAAACCTGTTCTTCATGCCAACAGCCAATGCAAAGTTCTGATGAGCTCTGCTCTTCGAGCTGACAACAACCATCAACGACGACAGGCAATGCGAGACCTGCACTTTTAACCAACAGTGACCATCCATGATGATCAACTAACATGAGGCTACAGCGACAACCGGTGCTTCGCACTACCACAACGGCCCTCCGCAACGCTCCACGTAGGCTTCACGCCAAAAACCTCCTCCTCGCAGCCTCTTCAAACCAGAAAGAAGCTTTACATGCCAGACTCCAAAAGGTAACTTTTCAGCAGGACTAACCTGATCCCTGTATCCAGTCTATGCTCCAACACGTCATACTGAACTTGTGAATTTCTAGCACAACCAGATAACCATGAGTGGCACTTTCTGCTTGAGTATTTACACTAAAAAGTTTAAAATTTGATATCTCAGGTTGTACTGATTGAATTTGTATGATTCTGGTATCATTTAAGTTATAAAAGTTTATTTATTTAAATTAGTTTGGGAATTTTCTTGTGTTTTTTTCATTTTATTACTTTCTGTGTACTTTGAGTACTGCATAAATAATGTATAAATTACCTCTAAGATAAGCCTGACTGAACTGAGCTACCGGGGGGTTTAACCACAGGTACATTTTCCTGACTTTTGTGGTTCACCCAATCAAGAATTGTGGTTTTATATTGAGTGAGGCTTCCACCCCTCCAAATCAATATTCCACATCTTATATTACGTCACACAGGTTATCACGCTCTTACTCTTTCCAGTTAACACCTTGAGATAAAAAAAGGTTGTTCAGGTATGTTAGTGGTAGTTAGAATACAGACTTTTAGATGTAAGAGCAAAGTAACAGTTCTAAGTCAGAGCTATAGAAGCAAAATCACACCAATGTAACCATTTGCTATTTACCGCAGTCATGTGACATTTACACTGTGATTGCTATATCATGTGTCTTTTTACAGAATCTAGGACCACTTTCGATATGGGACTATCCACATCATGTGAACCGAGAGCCCACACAATCTGTGACAGTGGCAATGTGGTGTACATGATTGTATGCCCATCCCAGTTACTCTTCATCAGTATAACCCCCAGAAAAATCAGATGGCGTGTCAATGAGCATTGAGCAATATTAGATGTTAACATGTGGCTAGCAGGAAGAGTGTGCATAACATTGAGAAACACCTTACTGAAGATGAAAAGAGATGGACTGTAATAGGAATAAACTTATTTCTAGTTCCAGTGTCACATATGCATTGCTTATCAAAGAACAACATTGAATCTATAAATACACTGATTCACATAGACTAAACAATTACATAACGATACTCTGATTCACATGGAATGAAAAATAACACACCCTGACAGTCTCTATGAATGCCATACTAGCCTTATATGTCAAGACATCTGTAGCAATACAGCAGGCACACTTTGAACATTTTTACATCTATATCATAGTGAGATCCCACCTCAGAGGTAATTCAACTACCCAGGAATAAGGCTTTTTTAGGATTGACAGGATATGTACTGATTTTGGCTGATAGATTTCCACATCTTTGTTTCATGTTTCGACCATATACACATTGACCGGGAACATTAATTTTTCTACTGAGAGGCTCAGTGTTATACTCCCACCAACCGTTGCTCATGTATATGGGATCTAATCACTTCTAGATCACCATATGACTTCGGAACCTCATCTGGGTACAGAGGCCTTCAGCATACAGAACTGTTACAACATACTGTTTTTTCCTTCTAGTTAACTAGCTGCTGCCTACGTGCCTTTTTCGCCAGTGAAATATCACTGAGAGACAATTTGTATTTGGGGCATCCACGCTCCAGCTTGAATACATTTTATTCAAATTTTTTTAATAAGACATGTTTTCCAATTTTTGTCTTCTATCGAACTTACTTAGACCTTTCAAGTAAAAGTCAAAAATCTTAATTATGATTTGGAACTCGAAGAGGTTCACATAAAAAGCACACAAGTATCTACAAAACAGTTCTCACGATTGATAATATGCAAAATAAAATACATGAAAAAAACATTCAATGTACAAACAAACTCCATATAGGTAAAAGGTGCTTGGACTAATAAAGTGCAAATGTGCTATAGAATAAGTGCGAAAATGCAAAACCTATCAAGCGTGAAAAATGTAGCAGGAACAATAGTGCAACTCTAATACAGTAAGTCCTAAGATGCGTGGTGTTTAGTAAAGGGATTTTGGCGCCACTCGGTAGATTCGCACACATTATAAATATAGAAAATTGTATCAACGGTGCTCAAAGGCGTGGAGAACCACTAAACTCCACAAAACAAAGCATAAGCTCTATATAAATCTATTTGACTCCCAAGCACAGGTTACATGTAGAGAAGGTTACCCCGTTAACGTAAAAACACAATAATTTCAAAACAAAGTATAGACAATTTCTTTTGATCCTTTCTTTTGAGGCTTTTATTCTTTTGATTCTAGCCACAGCCAACACGTGTTTCGTCGCAATTGGGGCGTGATCCCGCGACTTCATCAAGGCTGTATAAACATAAACATACAAAATTCTTCTGTATTAACTCTTGACAGAATCTTATTGCATACATTATGCAATAACTTTTCCTAGATGTTTAGTGATCTGTTTATATAACACAAGGTGTCATCATTAAATCTTCAGCTCCTTAATATCTGTATACATGCGCCTCTAAATAAAGGCCTGCAGTAACCAAAAAGCGATGGAGAGAGAGGAACAAAGAGCACCGGAGGTAAGGTGCCTACTCTCAGTTTCTAAAAATCAATGAACCAATCCCAAGTGGGTATACACCAATCACAGCAAAAGCTGGTACCATAAACCTTTTGTATATTCCAAAATAAATACCTATAATTTCCAAAGTGTTGAGATCTGAAAGTAAGTGGGAACAAATACACGTATGAGTAAATATCAAGCCACTCAAATGCAATGACCTGTCCATCCCTAAATAGGATAAAGTAACACCTACTTTAAATGTGGTGATATTTCCAACCCACATTGGGGTTCCAAGTAGTATTGTGTTACTCCAGATAAAAGTTTCTAGATCCAAGTATCCTTTGCCATTCATGTAGTGTTCTGAAACCCAATGGAATGAAATTAGCTACACTTCCTATACATTTCTACTATCACTATATACATCAACTGTTCCATTGTGTTGTCCGTTTCTCAGTAAAAATGCCTCTCAATATCAACTTCAGGTCTAAGTTCCTTGTAAGTATAGTGGATCGAGAATAATATACCCATTCGTACTTCTACTAGCCAGTGGCATCCATTAATACTATGGTATGTATGCTGTTTGACTACTTACTATAAGAATTAATATGCTTACTAGATCAAATGCCAGCGTAGTTAATATCAATCACTCCATTTAGTTTACTTGACTGCTTACAAATAAGTATATACCCATTAGCTGGTATCATCTAAAGTCAATTGCGATGCTTATTCAAAAGGTAGCTATCGTTTGAGCACACAGTACATGCTTCCCCAATTAAATGCCAGTCATTTCAGTAAGTTAACAGTCAGTAACTTGTCCACATTGCTCCCAGATCTCGACATATTCTTACCTTAGGAATTAAAGAGTACGAGTATCAAGCGTGAAAAATGTGGCAGGAACAATAGTGCAACTCTAATACAGTACTTCAATATATTTCAGTGCATTCAGCTTTACAAGGCAATGGGAATACTGTGCATATACCTAGACTGTTCAAATCTTACTTTTCTAAAAGACCGTATTCATCAAGTGTAAGAACAAATATAATTGATATAACCCTATCTAAAAATATTTAAGGGGGCGTGGCCAAGATGGCGGAGTGAGCGGTCGCACTCTCTGCGAGCTCCCGTGATCCCGAGCCCCTTTACCACCTTTATCTGCGGATCTCCCCCCCAAAAGAAAGCTGGGGACCTGTTAAGAGATTGCGAGATCTCCCTGCGAGGTGCTGTTAGCTCTCGGGGCCGCTGTCCTAGAGCCCGAGGTGCGTGCCCAGAGGTCGAGCCGGCGTTGCTAGAAGACTGCAGACCGCGGCCACGGGGCCGAACCGGCCCTGAGACGTCCTGTCGCTCAGGCTTCCAAGCACTAAAGCAGGAAGTTGCAGGGGAAGTTCGTGAGGTGCGGAGAGAGGTCGATGGCCTTGGTGAACGGGTGGCCACAATGGAGGAAGCGGGTCACTCCCGGGACGAGGAGATTGCACAACTGCAGCAGGAGGTGCTGCGCCTACGGGATCAGCAAATCAACCTCCAGTCGCATAACAAAGACCTCGAGAACCGGTCCCGTCACAACAACATACGGGTCCGGGGAATTCCGTCCGGAGACGAGGGCGAGGAAGTTGCTGGGTATCTCAGAGAACTCTTCAGAGAGATACTGGGAGAGCCAGATGATTTCATCATCAGAATAGACAGGGCTCACAGGGTGGGCCCGGCTCGCAGGGCCTCTGCGCCCCCGCCTGACATCTTGGCTTTCCTGCCGGTTTACCCCCTGAAGGAGCGGATTATTCGTGAGGCCCGTCAGCAGCAGTCCCTGCGCTTCCGGGGGCACCAGGTTGCTCTCTACCAGGATCTTTCGATAATAACTCTCCAGAAACGTAAGGGATTCAAAATCGCTACGGATTTCCTGAGGGATCACAACACGCAGTACTCATGGGGCCATCCCTTCCGCCTGATTTTTCGATGGAACGGAACTTTGCATCAACTTCGCTCCCTCGAGGACATCTGCGGGGTACTCGGAATCACCGCAACAGATGACGCGGCCCCCACCCCTCACCGACGGCGTGCTACCAGAGACGGTTGGCAATCGATCCCAGCACGAGGATTATCTGCTTCTTCTGCCTGTCCAGACTCACCCACTATCAGAGCGGACATGGCCAATGCAGTTCAGGAAGTGGCTAAAGACACAGTGGCTACTGAAGTCGCTCTGACGGCCTGAACATACTCCGGGGGGAGATCGACATAGCTATTCAGACAACGCAGGTATTGGGGTTCGGGGGCGGGAGGGAGGCGGGGGGGTGGGCAGTGGCTAGACGTCCACTTGAGAAACTTTCTGCAGACTTGTCCGCTGAGGACTGGACTGGGACTATGGAACCTTGGGAACAGTTGGGGGAACGGGGGGAGTGGGGAAGGGGTTGTTGGGGTCGTTCCGGTTGTGGGTTGGTGCTGGGGACTGTTGGGGGGTCGGGATGGAGTGAAGAGGGGGAAGGGGAACGGGGAAGGAATGGGGTGGGGTGGGTGGTTTGGGGGTTGTTCCTGGGGAGGTGGAGGGGTTTGGGATGGGGAGGGGATCCAGGAGTTGGGGGGGGGGGGGAGGGTCGTCCAGTGCATTGTGCGGATACTAGATATTCTGGCGATATTCATACACCTTAGTCTGCCCGGACGGGGAAGCTGCGCGATCACCTGCACTTTCTTCTCTGCCTTGCAGCTTCTGGTAACGTTATGGGCGCTCATACACTCCGCCTTATCCGAGCGGGGCCTTCACGCTTTCTTCCACATCTCTCTCTATGCCTCCTGACGCTTTTAAGGTGGTGACCCTGAATGTCAGGGGTTTGAATAATCCGGTCAAGCGGCGGGCGGTGCTTTCTCTCTTGGAGAATACACGTGCGGACATATGTCTCCTTCAAGAGATGCACCTATTACCGCAGGACACACACAGGCTGCGCTCGCACAAGTTCCCGTCACAATTCTTCTCTTTCTGTACCACTAAGACGGCGGAGGTGGCGATACTGGTGGCCAGACACTTTAAAGGGGAAATCCTCCACAAGTCCACTGAACATAAAGGCAGACTGTTGGCATACAGGTTTAGGATTGGGGGTCTTACTTTTACGATCGGGTCCCTGTATAGCCCTAATGAACGGCAGGAACGTTTCCTGCAATCGGCGATTGAGAATATTACCGCCTCGCAAGATAGACACATTATTCTCGGGGGAGATTTTAACATGGTTTTTGATTCTGCTATGGATAGGTCGGCAGAGCGCTCCCCGCAGGACGGGGAGTTCTCCGCCGGCTGTAGGGCACGGCTGTCGGAGGTAGACCTCCTTGATCTTTGGCGGCACATGCATCCCACAGACAGGGGTTATTCGTATTACTCCCACGCACACAAAACGTATGCGAGACTCGACCACCTTCTGGTCACGTCTCCGGTGCAAGCGCTGGTCTCGGGGTCGGATATGGGAGTGTTGTCTCTGTCGGATCACGCCCCAGTCGAGGCTACGTTGTGTCTGCCTCTGGCAGCTCATCCTCCCAGAACATGGCGCCTCTGCGACACCCTGCTGCATAGGAAGGTGGTGGTGGACCGCATCGAGGACGCGATACGGGAATATCTGTCTAATAACGACAACTCTGACACCACCTGGGCCACACAGTGGGCGGCCTTGAAGGCAGTCCTCCGGGGGAATTTTTGGCGATCTCCTCTGCCGAAAATAAAGAGGGACAGGCCAAGAGGGAAGAACTTACCGATAGGGTCCGCGAGCTCGAGCAGATACATCGCAGGACAGGGGCTCCCAGAATTTTGGCGGCAGCTCAAGGAAGCGAGGAAGCTCCTGGCGGCCCTGGACTTGGACCGAGCGGAATACGCTGCACTCCGGCTGTGCCATACCTTTTACACAGGGGGGACCGTTGTGGCAAATTGCTGGCCAATAGGCTTAGAGTAGCGCGCCAGAACCAGCTGGTGAAGGAGATCTCTGACCCTTCAGGGACGGTGGAGACGGAAGACACTCACATAGCAGACGTATTCCGCAGGTTTTACGCAGATCTCTATACTAGTGAATCACCGGATGAGACGGCCATGGCCGCCTATCTGGACTCGGTCACCCTGCCCTCCCTGGATCCCTTGCAAGCGGAGCATTTGAATCGGGATATCAGGATAGAGGAGGTGATTTCTGCAATAGCCAGGCTTAAACATGGCAAAGCGCCAGGCCCGGACGGATACAC
This sequence comes from Lissotriton vulgaris, assembly GCF_964263255.1. Taxonomy (NCBI): domain Eukaryota; kingdom Metazoa; phylum Chordata; class Amphibia; order Caudata; family Salamandridae; genus Lissotriton; species Lissotriton vulgaris. Next base: position 155,339 of record NW_028242682.1, on the reverse strand, counting down.
TACGCTTTTTTACAAAACATTTTGCGCGTTGCTGGCCCCTATGCTCACTCGTCTTTTCAACTCATTTGCTGAACCGGGGACTATTCCGCTTGATCTTCTACGGGCCTCCATTACAGTTATCCCCAAAACTGGGAAGGACCGGACGCACTGCGGTTCTTACAGACCGATATCTCTCCTGAATGTTGACTTAAAATTGTATACGGGAATCCTAGACGCCCGACTAGCCCCTCACTTACCCGGTCTTATAGATCCTGATCAGGCTGGTTTTGTTCCGGGGAGGCAGACGGTTGACAATACGAAACGGATCGTCCACCTGCTAGAGAAGGCCTCCCGGGGGAAAGAATGATGCTGGCGGTGGACGCGGAGAAGGGGTTCGACCGGGTGCACTGGCCTGACCTGGAACGAGTTCTGGTGAAGGCGGGCATAGGGGATAAGTTCCGCTCCATGATCCTTAATTGCTACAGACAGCCAACTGCTGTGGTTCGTGTGAATGGGTATAATTCTAGGGACTTCAACATCGAGAGAGGTATTAGGCAGGGATGCCCGTTTTTGCCCTTGCTCTTCGCCCTTTATATGGAGCCGTTCGCCCAACGGGTCCGCGACAACCCGGCGGTGACACGGGTGCGGATGGGAGGTTTCACGCACGCTATCAGTCTTTACGCGGACGATGTCATCTTATCGCTTGACGAGCCCCGGACGGCCCTGCTGGCCTGCATCGAGGAGCTGGCCTCCTTTGGCGCGGTCGCGGGTTTTAAAATGAACATGGGGAAGTCGTTGGCTCTAGATATCTCCCTCGAGCCGGCCACTAGGACCTACTTACAAAACCAATTCCCCATGCTTTGGTCATCAGAGGCGGTACCCTACCTGGGGATCCAGATAGCTCCCACTTTATCGGCCATGGTGTCGGCCAACTACACCGCCCTGGGTGCAAAGATCAGGAAGGAATTGGGCCGATGGAACCGCGGCATCCTCTCCTGGTTGGGTAGGATAGCCTCAGTCAAAATGACGGTCTTGCCTCAGGTGCTTTACTTGTTTTGGGCACTACCGCTCCAGCCACCGGTCGGATTGATCCCCCAACTACAGTCGGATGTCTCGCGCTTTATCTGGCAGGGGAAAAAACCTAGAATGCGCAGGGCCCTCTCACTGCTGGCCCCGGAGGCGGGAGGATTGGGAATACCTGACTTCCGTAAGTATTTCCAAGCAGCACAGTTGCGTTATCTTGTGGAGTGGAGTAGGTGGGAGTCCGACAAGCACTGGCTTTTCCAGGACCAGGCGGTGGCAGGCAGACATCTGCAGGAAATCCCATTTCTGCGCCGGATTCACCGGCCCAGGAATTTGTACACCTCCTTTGTTACGAGAGTGCCGCTGCGGGTCTGGGATGCCACTAACATCACGCACAGCCTCACCTCGTTCCCGTCGCCACTAACACCATTGGTAGACAATCCAGACTTTACCCCGGGAATGGAACAGGGAGCATTCACCCACTGGAGGCAGGCGGGGTGCAGAGCCCTGTGTCACATGTATGGCCCAGAGGGGGTTGTCCCCTTCCCGCAGTTTCGCCAGGAGTTTTCACTCCCTGAAACCGAGAGGCACCGCTATATGCAAGCTCGCCACTGGGCTCTTCAACCACAGGTGAGGGAGACGGCCGATAGGCGCCTCCTCCCATACGAAAAATGGCTTCTGTCGCGTACGCCGGATTCGAAACTGATAACGGATCTCTATAGGTTACTACAACCGCCTTCTACACACCTTTATAACCCGGGGAGAGAACGCTGGGAACGGGAGTTGGGTAGGACATTGAGCCCTAAAGAATGGGAGCACATATCCTATAGAGCGAGGCATTCTGCATACCACATGGGCCTCACTGAAACACTAACTAAGGTCTCCACCTATTGGTACTACACACCGGAGCGGGTTCACGAACTGGACCGCAGCATGGAGGACACATGCTGGCGGGGGTGCGGGCACCGGGGTACACTTACACACATTCTATGGGATTGTCCACTCCTGGAGGCCTATTGGAGGGAAGTGCTGGATGAAATTGATTCCCATTTTGGCATTGAACTACCACGTTTTCAGTCCCGAATGGACTGATGTACCCACTCAGATCTCGTAGGGGTAGGCAGATAGCCATCGCACTAGGATCAGCGGTCCAAAACATCCTGATACATTGGCGCACTACCACAACAACCTCTGTCACAGGCTGGCTCCATAGATTGTGGCACGTGTTGGGCATGGAGAAATTGTCGCTCACAGTGGCAGGGGATACAGAGCAATTCACTGAGATTTGGCAGCCATTTGATTCTTTATTGCTCACAGAATTTAAAGAACTTACCTGTCCTAAATACCTCCGCCTATTGAGGCTAACGAGCCCAGCAGCGCCAGCCCCGTGAATTGATGAGAGATTCGCCTTCCCTGTAGGAGGTGGCTTTGGTGGCTACTTTGGACAAGGTCTGTGCACTGGATGAAGGGTGGGGAGGGGGGGTTGGGACCGGGGAGTTGGGAAGTTGGGGGGTTTTGGGGGGGTGTTTGCGATAGAAATGTCATCATACACTGCGGCAATGCATATCATTCACGGCTGTGATGGACTAGCACGCACGAACTGCATCTGATACATCTTCGCCGGGGATGAGGCTCTGCCCACCCTACCATGACGCTTTATGATGAAGTATGTTTGTCCTTGTATGTTGTGCTGAATAAAATACTTTAAACCTAAAAATATATAAGAATTGTTAAAAAAACTTTTCTGAGGGTGGAGCCAAAAGACAGTTCCAGGCCTCCACTGCAGAGGAAATATTACACTTTAGAAACAACGGTCTTAACAATCGTATTGAATGTAGTAAAGGACAAACAAATAACAAATGATGTAAGTCTTGAACATGGTTCCTGCAAAGGTCACAGAGCCTCTCTTCCCTAGATAATCCCTCCCATGCTCCCGTTAAAATTCGAAGGGGGACCAAGTCAGCCTTAGTAATGAAATAGTTCCGTGCTCACCGTGGGGAAGGTTCCATTGAACATATGGTTGTTTTTTTTACATGTGTTACTCACCACTATTATATCATTCCTAATGTGCAGAGAACACAGTTAAATCTCTGTTTTACGACTAACTTCAAAAATTGTTTTTTCATCAAATTGTTCAAAATTGGCTTTGGGGGAGGAACTGCTTCACTTTGCCCAATTCCAAACATATCTAATGCTTTCACATAATTTGAGAAAACAGCACTTCTCCCCTTCAGTCCAGAGAAAAACTTCTTGTTTTAGTGCAGCCCATCTGGCACCAGATCACTATTCTAAAAGCTATTCCCCCACCTTAAGCTTGCCGCCATAGCAAACACATTCGTAGAAAAAAGCCCAAATTCAAGCCTGAGTGCCGATGGAGCAGCTGCACAACTCAAGTTACATATTTGGCTCTAAATGTGCCCTTTCACCTTCTCAAAGAAGGCCATGTACCGCTCATCCATTGAGTCACAGGCATACATCAATGATGGGAGAATTTTAATCTTATACCACACCAAGACATGGACAAAGTATCTTCAGCCACAGCATTTATACAACAATTGCGGAAGCCTAGGATATCGCAATATGGTTGCTATTAGAGCAGTTACTAAAAACAATTCTACCTGAATACAGGTATAACTTCACCACTTCTAACTTGCCTTACCCTAAAAACAAATGCAAATCTTTCCTAACCCTACACCCTCTGGACCTAAAAATCATAACTTTGCGCTTGGATATGTTTACCTCTATAAAGTGTTCATCAGCATAGTTGCCTAATTCAGAAACACGCCTTTGTATACCTATCAGGTTAAGTCTAGCAATATGGAGGGATCCGCATAGAGACAATCAAGTTTCATTGATCCCAGTTTTGGTGGGTCCACCTTACAATGTCCAATTCTGCTAGGCAGGTCATGGATATAAAGGGAAATGAGGAGAGGCTCTAATATGCATCCTTGCTTCAACTCTTTGTGGGTTTCTACTTTGCGTGCCTGGCCCTGGTTTCCTCCCATCAGGACTTGTGTCCAAGTAGAAGAGTGCAAAGCAATACCTAGCCTAAGCAAGTGCGCAGGTTATCCCCATTACAATCAATTTTCTCCACAATGTCCCACTATCAACCTTGTTGAACACTCTAGATAAATCTATGAAGGTAGCGTGTACGCCCATACCCTTACCTACTGGTGTTTTTTCAATCAAACTTTGAAGGGCTGCGATATTATCTATGGTGCCACAATGCTTATGAAAGGCAGCCTGCTCCACAGGTACAAGATTATTACCAAAAGCCCAGCCCTGAAAGTGAACAAGAATACTCTTGGTGAACAATTTCCTGATTGCATCCAATAATGCAATCTGCCTAAATGTAGCTGAAGAAGTTTTAGGACTATTTTTATGTAAAGGTATCACTATACTTCCTTTCTAAGAAGATCGTATAGTTCCAAAGAAATAACAATATTAAAATGCTGGATGGCCACATGACAAAATATCTTGTTTAATAAGGGATATTGGGAGATTGTCCGGGCCCATCACCCCAGAGTGCCTAGCACCCTTAACAAAACTCTCTATCTCCTCACAGGAAGGAGGGCCATATACATTCAATAAGGAAGACTCACCAATTAACCCCAACTGAAACCCACAACTAGAATTTGATGTGTATAACTGCGGGATATATTGGATCCATTCAGCGTCAGAGATTAAAATGTGTACAGCCTTACAATCCCAATGTTAGGGTTGTTAGAGCCCAATATTTACATGAGTCACCAGAATGTGCAACCTCTCTCAGCTTAATCCATTTCTAATCCTCCTCCCCTCTACGTTCAGGTGCCTTCAGTCTTGTTCTCTCCTGCTTCAGTTGATTAACTTCCCTTTCCCTCAATATTGATGACTGCTTAAATTGTTCCCTTAAAAGAAAGATTAGCTCACAATTTAGCTTTTTTACCTCCTGAGAGGTAGCCACCGAGGGTTTAGCACTCGTAGCACAATTCATACTCCCACATGATTGGAATAAATGCTTCACAAACCAGGCAAAAGAGTTCTCTTCTGTAGGGCGAGAACTCACTGCTTTAACAAGTCCTACCAAATGTACCGATTTTTTATTTGATCAAAAGGTATGCCCATTTGTTTTATTATGGACAATCAAATCATTTCTGGGATTGATGACTCGAGTGTCTTGAATGCTAAATCGATTACCACTGAAAGAATACAATGATTGTGTAGAACCTTAAACCGTGTACAAGGCCAAACATTTGTTGGGATACCACAATGAAATCAATTAGTGATTGCACTTGAGAAGAATGGAAAGTAAAGGAGGCCAGGGAATCCTCTAGGAATCTGCCTTTTAGAGCAACAAGGTCACTGGCTCTCAGGCGATCCAAAAAGTTCAAACCTTGCTTGTATGATCTAATATGAGCAGGAAAAATTACCTGAGGGATACTCCATTCCTTGTCCAGCTCCGGGTTTCTAAAGGTCAAAGAAGAATAGTTTGATATTTTGGCATTGAAATCTCCCACCATAATTATCAATGTGCATTCTTCTAAGATACTGATATTATGCACGAAAGAGAGCATAGCCTCAACTAAAGAGTCAAACGACTTACCGGGCAGAACATGAACATTTACCAGAAGAAAGGATGAATGCAAAGCGCCTATAACATTGCCCAGAGGCAGTTTTATGCACATGCAAAGATTTAAGGGATAGAAAAAGACCAAGGTATTCCAGCTTGTACTGTCGCTAATTAAAATAGATAAACCTGCACTGGCATGACATTTTACTGTGGGTTTTGTGGCACAAGAGAAAACGAAATAATTGTCATAATTATATTCAGAACAAATCCAGATTTACTGTAAACAAATTATCATTGGATGGAATTGCATTGAAAAGTTTAGCTAGAAGTTAGACTGCCCTAAGCCATATTCCAGGAGAGGATTTTGCCCAAGGGGATACCATTGCAGCATAGGATGTTTTGTATTTTCTTTGGAGGCATTCAGTGCACCTGCTACCCAACTCTAGGGGGCCAACACTTGTTCCATTCTAGATTCCCTGACCCTCTGGTTCTCATATCCATCAATATTTATCACTCTTCTCCCTGTGATGCTACCAATAGATATTATGATATCCTTCATATTTACAAACCCCCTGTTATTTAAAACAACTCTGTCTGGGCCCTGAGTGCCCATCCTACAGTTATCTAACCGAGCATCTCTATTTTCCTCAAATGGAAAGACATCTAATCCCTTTTTCCAGAAATGGTCAACATTACCCAGAATTAGCATTACAATAATCCTAGAACTAAATGTTATTCTCGAGCTCTAAAGTCTGCTTAGCGAGTCCAGTACAACTGATCAGTGTCGCTACTTGGTACCAGGCTCAAATCCTCAATACCTAACAACACCTGCAGGATAAAGCTTCTATTCAGGGGGACTAGTTCTCTATCAAACAGAGAAACAATTCCAGGGTATTAGATACATCTCCAGACCCTTCAACTGGATTATTGCTCTGCCTTGACCCAAATCCTGATTTGAGGATTAGATCTGGTGGAAAAAAAACGGGCAGGATTAAAATTGAGAATACTCCCATGTTTAAGATAAGTCCGTACAGGAAAATAATCTTCACAAGAGAGGATTAAGGGAAATCTGTTCAAGATCCTCCCTGCCTCTCTGGGAACCACATTAACCTCAACTTCTGTACTGCATGGTTCTACAAAACCCATCCCAGCATAATCATTCACTGTACTAGAATTTACTTAGACCTTTAACATTACCATAATATGTTGGCTCTAACTTCCACTAACATGAGTGCAGACCCGGTCTAGATTTTCATTCTGAAACATTTTCACTGGAAAGATGGAAGCTACATAATCTGAGCAACCTAATTAAGACCCAACTTTTTATATTAGATTGTTGAATCACCTACAGTCTCTAATGAGGCTGGGACATTCAAACACTAGAAGTGTACATCAGGAACATGAACTTTGCACTAATGCCACGCCATCATGGATATGAAGCTGAATCAGGAAAATTACTTACATATCGGATATCCTATTCTAATACCACACCAGGATGTGAGTCAGGACATAAGAAGAGTGATTTATTAGGATACATTGCAATTCAGTACAGCCTCCACTCACTCCTTAGTGAGCACTTTACTTAATGTCTTGGTAATTTAACAAGGTATACTATGTTTTGCTTCTTTTGGCTCCATCTAAAATTCCTTGGTGGTTTGACTGTGCCTCTCATAGGTTTCTCCTCTGTTTTTCTTCTTACATATCTGGGTAGAATCCATATAATACTCCCTCATGGGTTAACAGTACCTCCAATTGATCACTTTATTGTTGCTCCTCCCTTAATTCTGGCTAGATTCCTTATTAACCGTCTTTGTTATTCCACAGTGCCTACAGTGGGTTGCTCCTAAGTCACTCCTGGGTACTCTCTAGATAATACTGACTGGTGGTTGAACCTTGCCTCCATTATTTTTTTTTTCTCTTCTTTCTCTGTCGCTCTGACAATACCTCCAACATTTTGCTTACTCCAGTTGTATTAATGGTACCACTAATAATATCTCTTGATAGTTAACAATGCCTCCAATAGGTTGATGCATTGTCACACCTGAGTAACTCCTCTCCTGCTGCCTGTAATACACATTTTGTTTAGGTTTTTCCAAAAAATATTGACCTTGCTTGAACAACTTTGCTAAACCTACAATGCAGTGTCACATATAAAACACCTTCAAATATATAATTTTACCACACATACTACAACCATATGAGCTTATTGTGGTGCTATTAGTAGTGCTAGTGTTGGTGGTAGAGGTAAAAGCACTGATGTTGGTTGTAATGCTTGAATGTTATATTTATGTTAGTAATAGTGGTAGTAGCAATAGCAGTTATGCTGGTGATAGTGGTGATGGTGGTAGCAGTGTTGGTTATGGTGGTCTTAGTAGTGGTGTTGGTGGTGATGATGGTTGTATTGCTGGTCATAGTAGTTAATATAATGGTGGTGAAACTGGTGTTGATGGTGTTGGTAGTAGCGATGGTGGTAATGCTAGGGATGATAACGGTGGTAATACTTATGGTAATTGTGGGGATGGTGCCAATGTAAATGGTGATTTTAATGGGGGTGCTAATGGTAATCCTGAGGTGGTAATGGTTTTGGAGGTGGTATTGATTATTGCAATAGTAGTGAAGGTGGTATTCGAGCTGTATGTGTTTACAAAACAAATGTTTCTGTATGCCAGGCAATTAAACCCAATTGAATATAGAAACTTAAATAAAATTTAAATTAAGACATGCATATTAAAAAGAAGCAGAACACACCAGGGCAAATAGTCTGCTACAGATTTTGCCAAGGAGCTTTCCACCAGGTTTATGAACTTTACAAGGTGAGCATTCAAGTGAATGTTCACAACTTCAATTGAGACCACTACTGTGTTCCTGCATGAGTGGAGTCCCATCAGATTGAGCAGTTGTTTTAATCATGCTCTTCTCACACTTATCAATACGGGAAAGGCGCACACGATTTGTTTGATAGTCCCCTCAAAATAACTGAAAAATGTACAGTGCTATAAGGTATTGAGTTTACACGCCACTTTGGCATTAGATCTAGGGTTAGGAAACCTCCTAGGTGGTATAACAAGAGCTTGTGGTTCAGAGTTTTGTGAGGGGCAGGACCAGATAAACTTGACTAGTGAGGGCCAGGTAACAGTTGAGTACAGTCCATGCTTAGGCACTTTTTAGCAGTGACAATTTATCTTCCACCAATGGCAGTGAACAAATGTTTCTGGAGAGAAGTTTTTTAAATGTGCCTAAGGTGACAGGATTGTTCCATATCCCTTCTTGTTGGCATTTCTACTAATGACACTTGCAGGTAGTGACTTATGGGCATTTTCTCCCTTTAGTTCTCAATTCCAAACCAACATAGGTAGTCAAGTTTATCTATCTGAGCCAGGTAAAGTTCCAAACATAATTTCAGTAACACCCTTTTTCAAGCAATGCTCTGCTTGACTAACCTGAATTCTAATCAAATTTGGGCTATCGAGGAGTGTAGTGGTAAATGGAAAACCCTCTTGAAGATCATTGTGGATAAGTTGTCATGAGCTTTTGCCTCTCTCCACCTCAGAGCTCCCGTGCCGTAAGTGAGAGTGGAAAGCAATTTTGTTTCAATTACTTGCAACAAAGGGGCAATTGAAGGGCCAGATACATGCTTGTAGAGTAAACAAAATGCATAACATAGGATGGAGGTTTTGTTTTCCATGTGCTGTTTGTGAGGTAAAAAGGAACCTCGATTGTATCAGGATTATCTCGGCACTCTACTACAATTCATAACCCAAATGCCAGATTTCTTTATTTTGTTGTCCAAAATCATGACTTTAGTTTTACCAAGGTTTGCTAGGAGTTTGTTAGAGTGGAAATAGATGTGCAGCATGTTCAAGAGGTGCTGTGAACCAATCTCATTAGAAGGTCATCCAAGAACAGCAGACTGCCTCCAAGCTTTGGGGAGTGGCTATTTGTGTTGGCTAAGGATGTTGAGAGAAATTAAAAAAAAAAAGATAATCAGCCTTGTTTCAGTCCCATGGATGTAAATATCTTTCAAATATAATACTGCTGTCTTCAATTTTGACATGAAACAAAGTGTTGGTATATAACAGGATAATTCATTTAAACAAAGTCTACGGGATTCCCATGCTGGAAAGTTTAGTCCATAGGATGCTTCTTGGGACTAAGTTGAATGCTGACATAAAGTCAATGAAGCATAGGTACAGCAGTAAATAATTGGTCATGGATTTATCAATAATTAGGGAAAGAGCCATTAGATTGGATAATATGGTGGTGTCAGATTTCCAGTACTTATACCCTGTAGAGAGATGGATCACTTCAACAGTTTGAGATTTTCCCCCTTCATCTGCATGAGCCACCCAAGTGGTTTGTGGTATGTCTGAACCAGAAAGCGAGTCTCAAAGAGGTATGGCCTCAATCTTTTCAACGCCCAGACCACAGCAAAAGGTTCTATCTCAATCTCACTCCACCTCTGTTCCAGTGTAAGTAACCTCCTGCTAATGAAGGCTACCAGTTAGTCTATGCCCTCCTCATTCAACTGTGCTAAGACCATCCCTATCCAATGCTCCGAAGCATGTGTCTGCACTATAAAATTTTGGGAAAAAACAGGTTACTTGAGTATAGGTGATATACACATTGTGTCCTTGAGGGTGTCAAAGGCTATCTTACAAGTCTCTGACCAGATCAAAAATCTGTTAAGGGGGCAAAAATTATGCCATATCCCTTATCATACCTTCTGTAGCATCCTGCGAGGCCCAGGAAGGCTGTTACTTTAGTTTTATGTGGTTGCCAGGGAATGATAATCTCAATCTTGGCCTCACTCGTGTCCTTGAGGCACTTCATCTTGCCCCAACTACCAGGTGCTGCAGGTACACCACAGAACTCTGTCCTATCTGGCAGTTACTTGCCTTTATGGTCAGGTATGCCTGTTGCAGGGCCTGTGGAAACTCCAGGAGGTGCTGCAGAAGTTCCTCCCATCTGTAACAGTAGACAGCTATGTTTTCTAAGTAGGTATCACAACAGTCCTCCTTACCATCCAGGACCCTGTTAGCCAATCTTTGGAAGGTGGCAGGAGCATTCTTTATGCCAAAAGGAATCACCCAACATTGGAAGTGGCATTCTAGGTTTGAGAATTCTGATGTCTCTTTCACCCCCTCAGTCAGAGTGATCTACCCGTACCTTGATGTCAAATCAAAGGTATTGAGGATTCTGGCAGCGCCTAGCCAGTAGTTGAGCTCATCAGCTCCGGGGATGAGTTGTGAGTCAGTCCTGGTGATGGAATTGAGACCCCGGGAGGCCACAAAGAAACTCTGTTGGGAGTGATGCCCTGGGTACCAGCACCACAGGGCTGGAACAGGGACTATTGGAGAGTACAATCCCCCCTAATACCTGCATCTTGGAAGCTTCTCCCTTGATGGTGGCCCTAATCCTGTCTGACAACCAGTACATTTTATTATTCTAAGGTGAGCTGCCTTCAGTGCCAGTATCATGGATTCAGAGAAGTGCGAGAACTGTCCCAGTAACTGGTAAGAGCCAATCTGCTGCTCTGGGGTCAGGGTGGAAGAGAGGTGACACCCACCACTGACCCATAATGTTCCTGAGCAGAGAGGAGGCCAAAGAGATGTTGGCTCTCCTCTTCCACACCCTCATCTGTCACAAGGAGCATGCTCACTTCGGACCTCCCGAAGTGAGGCTTGAGTCTGTTGACATGGAGCACCCTTAGGGGGATTCTAGGGGGCTTGGTGATACACCAAGTAGGTGGTTTCCACTTTCCACTCCTTCTTAAGTGCCGGTCCGGGACTCTTGAAGAAACCTGGGCTCTTCAGGCTACATGATCCATTCTTTCTGGCCAGGTTGAAACTCCACCAGAGTGGCCTTCTAGTCATACCAGAGATTCATTACTTCTTGACTGACCTCAAGATCACTTTTTGCCTTCTTCCAGAAGCAATGTATCTGGTTGCTGAGTCCCAACTTGTAGATAGCCACATCCTGAGGGAGGGTTCTTGAGAATTTCTCCCACCCCTCCCTGACAAGACTCAGATATCCCCTAACAAGGTGCCCATAGAAGAATTCAAAGAGGCTGAACCCAAATCATTTTTGTAGCACCTTCCTGTAGGCAAAGATATCCCACTCACGCCTCATGGGCTCAGACAGTTCCATAATAATGCCTTTCAAAGTTTTGTTAAATCTCTCCACAAGTGTTTTGGTGGTGATAGATTATGGTGAACTTGTAGGTTACCCCACATTCATCCCACATGGACCTCATGCAGGCTAACATGAAGTTAGTGCCTCTATCAGTTGCTGCCTCCTAGGGGAACCCCACTCTCGTGGGGTTCCCCTGACTCTGACTCTGGGGAATCCTGACTCTGGTAAGGATCCTCATCAGCACTCAGAGGGATTGCCTCTGGTTAATGAGTGGCATGGTCAACCAAGACTGGGACATACCTGTTGCCTAAGGTTGTCTTGGGTTCTGTTTTGCTTTTGCCTATCAGATAATACAGTTTCCACACGATGGCTCAATACTCAGCGAGGCAAAAGACAATGAACACCAAACAAACAACAAGATGAGAAAAGGGTTCTATTATACAAACTGCAAGGACCCTCTCTTTTAGAATAAGGCTTGGGGTTTTATTTTACTCGATGCACTCTAACAAAAAGGCTTTCCCAGATACCAAATGTACAAAATTCAAATACACAAAGAGATATATATGTTTATATGCAATCAATAATAACACACTTGATAAATACAGCAGTTACAGGCATGAGTAATACCATGAATAAACAAGCCGGAAATATTATGATATAACACTCAAGAAAATAAAATATGCTGGACCTCCTGTTAGAGATCAGAAAGTTATATACACTGAATACATCAAATGATTACTTTGGATGTGCATCTCAACTCACTCACACATAACAAATAAAACACCTCAAATGATCAGAACCACTGGCCAAACATCACATTGGCAATAATCTAAGATAAAGCACCTCAAATGACCACAGCCACTGGAACCACGCATCACAATGGCACTAGTCAAAACTCAATACTTCACCTGGTGCAAACACTGAATCTTAGCCCAACTCATGACTGGGGGAATTAAACAGCTGTGGTTAAGAGCCTCAGCAACCAGGGTCCCAATGAAGAGGACGCGTCCGTCCCCGTTCAGATTCCAAATCCCCGGTTTTAAGTCAACATCCCTCAGCTTTATAATCTCAAACACACTAGGTTTGAGAGAATCCTTCCCCCACACCAGAGGAATCTTACCAGAACTGGCCAGCTTCCAAGCAAGCATTCCAATGGCAGGAAGGAGTTCCAAGTTCACCCCTCCTATCTGGCATGTTCCAACCTTTATCTAGACGAAGCTCACGAAAGCCTTTCAGAGTACATTAAAAAATCTCTCACAAAAACAATCCTTGAACGTGATTAACCCAAACACGTTGCAAGCGCTGCTGTTCACACAGAAAAGCTGAAGCCAAGCAGAGTCAGAAAACAGGATGACATGAGGCCATGTCAAAGCCAATAGTAAGAACTTCATCATTCTCATCAATGTACAACACAATGCACATTTGTGAACAACTGCTTATAGATTCACATACTTCATCTCTCAATGTCTTATATCATTACATACTTAATTTCTCAATGTTCTACACCGAGCACATTTGTGTATCACTGCTCACAACACTGCACTTCAAGACCAAAAAGTACATTCCACACATCTCTCTCCCTCTCATGCTTTCAAATTCACATCCCACACCTTCTGTTCTTGGCAAGGCTGTCCTACTCTGTGACAGCTGCCACTGAATGACTGCAAGATTCCAAGAAAAAAACATTTAAGAGAAACAAGGCATGTGCAGGACATCATACATTCAGGCTAGGGTAAAATAACACACTAACATCAGTTAAAATAATGGTAGACAAGGGTCCTCACAGGGTGTCAGACCACAAGAGTGCCTCTAGCACTACACTCAACCTCATGACCGTTGACTATCATCATATACATATGTCAAAAAACTGAACTTAACTGAAAGCACAACTACGATTGAAGAACTGAACCTTTTAACTGAAAGCACAACTATGATTGAAGCACATATTAAAACAGTAACATTATAGACTCCTGTGCTGAACTGAAATCAAAAGTATAATTGAAACACACGATAAAACAGTGAAATCATAAAAGCATGTAAAAATCATTTCAAAGCATGTAAAATAGCTCATGCATATCTTAATATTCAGCAAAAATAAATGTATGATGGATACTAAAATTAAATGCACAAATAGAATCAAGCATATGAACTCAGTAATGCTCTTAATGTCAGAAATGGCTAATTCTGGAACTTCTACTGTTGATTTTGTGCTTAAAAATAATGGCAAAATCAACATCTTCTTTTTATCTTTAACTTAAAAAAACAAAAGCATCTTCAATTTCAATTTCACAACATGTTGTTGTCCTTTTCAAACACATATTGCCCATCTGTGTAAAAGACACACATCCTTCTTGCATTCAAAATTATATATCAGTTCACGATTCTTGGCTTGGTAGGTTTGTCCGGTTTGTTCAGCCACAGGAAGTCAGCTTGCACCGTCCGGTGATCATGCCAGGGTTGGGGTGGGTGGGCAGGGGTCCCACACCAACACGGGGCACACAGAAATGGGCATCCACTCACAGGACATGGACATCAGGCCACAGTATGATCTAAAAAAGAAACAAGCATCACTCTTCTTGCAAACATTTTTTTTCAAAAATCGCACATTTTCCTTTCTCTGTTTTGAGTCTGAAGGCACAATATTATCATTCCTGTCTGCACGGTTCTCTGCTGGCTCTGGGTAATTATCTGAGAATTCTACCCACGCTATAGCCTCTGAATTCTTGGCATTAGAATGAAACTCTCCTTTTCCCTGCACAGTAAGAAGGGCTGTGGCAGTCTCCTTCCTGACTATTTTTCCACTCACTGCGGAATACATGCTCCCTTTATCAATTGGCATAAGCCCAAGGCAATCCATCTGCTCTGTCTGCTCTGGTAATTTTGCTTTCTTCAGCTCACCCCTCACCTTCTGTGGGTCAGGTCTGCGCTGTGCATACTGACACATAAGAATCCCAGTTCTAGGTAAATCTAGGGGGATATGCATCCCTTCATTCTCTGCCCACCTGTTTGTATGGTCTGTCTCTCCTAGGTGCTCGCATTTAGTCAAGCACACCAAATCTGAATTGTGTGTCACCACCTCTGTCTCCAAGTTTTTAGCCTTTTCATCTTTAAGGGAATTAAAGGTTCTGTCTAGTGACTGTAAAGGACCATGAGCATGCACAGTAGCTGCGCTTTGCTGTACAATCTGCCAATTCACTGGGGAATCCTGTGTCTCAAACACCACCCCTAGACTTTCTATTGGGACCTGCACCAACTGCTCATGCAAAACTGCAGTTTCTGTCTCTAAATGCCATTTAATACCAGTTGCTTCTTTCCATTGCATTTGAGAAAATTCAAAAGTAAAAGTCACATTATGTCTTATTGTTATCTGCTCAATGCGCAAAAGCACAAAAGCATCTGTATTTGTCCGGGATTTGAGAATGTTTCAGTCTACAAGTTTAAAAGTATACTCTTCTTTCCATGTTTTGAACAATTACTACAAATAACACACTGCTCCTGAACTGGCACACATAATACACTGTCTCCTTTCTGAATTGAGCACGCTTTTAAAACACATTGCATGTCTGTTGTGCAGATTCAAAAGCACATTGCTGCATTTCTTTTCTCAAAATAGCGTCTTTCCTTGTAGAGCAAGTTTCATCATTCACTGACATGTCTGATTTATACCTGCAACCACCGACCACTAATTCTAAGAGACTAGTCTGTTTATCTTCCTGCACATTCACATTTTCTCTGTCAAAATTAATTTCTGGCTGAGCACCGCCCTCAAAGAATTTATTAAAACCTCTTGTGAGACCTGCAGATTAACTGGCAACATCTCTAAATTCACATTTTTCACGAATGAATCACCCTCATGGCTATCTGAACAGTCTGGCAAAACAAACGGCTTTGGAGCTTGGTACATGTTTAACTCTTTTTTCAATGACTTGTTTTCAAATTGAGCATTAGCTAACTCTCTTTTAGTTCACTACATACTTTTTCTAAATTATAAAATTTTTGATACATGCTAAGCAATACATTCAAAATGACACCACTTTTTCTGTCTGAAATACCAAGTTGTTTTTCCTCTTTAAGAGAGGCAATCTCCCTCCCAAATAACTCAATTGGCATCTGGGACTCTGCATCTGAAAATATAGGCATTTTAGAGAGCATTTTCCCCTTTTTATTTTCTTTTTGGATCCAGGCAAGTGATGCCAAAAATGTTTTGCTTTCGCCTATCAGATAATACAGCTCCCACACGATGGCTCAACACTCGCGAGGCACAAGACATTGAACACCAAACAAACAACACCTTTAGAAAAGGGTTTCAGTTTACAAAATGCAAGGACTCTCTCTTTTAGAATAAGGCTTGGGGTTTTATTTTACACAATGCTCTCTAACAAAAAGGCTTTTCCAGAGGCCAGATGTAAAAAATTCAAAAACACAAAAAGATATATATGTTTATATGCAAGCAACGATAACACCCTTGATAAACACAGCGGTTAAATGCATGAGTAATACCATGAATAAACAAACAGCAAATAATATGAGATAACACTCAAGGAAATATAATATGCTGGACGTCCTGCAAGAGAGCAGAAAGATATATACACTGAATACATCAAATGATTACTTGGTATGTGCACCTCAACTCACTCACACATCACAAAGGAAACACCTAAAATGATCAGAGCCACTGGCCAAACATCACAATGGTAATAATCAAAGCTCAATCAAAGCTCAAGCCCCTCAAATGACCACAGCCACTGGAACCATGCACCACAATGGCACTAGTCAAAACTCAATACTTCACCTGGTGCAAACACTGCATCTTAACCCACTCCTGACTGGGGGAATTAAACAGCTGTGGTTAAGAGCCTCAGCAACCAGGGTTCCACCGAAGTAGACATGTCCGTCCCCGTTCGGATTCCAAAATCCTGGTTTCTAAATCAACAACCCTCAGCTGTATAATTTAAAAATACACTAGAATATTCAAGAGAAACCTCCCCCGCGCCTGAGGAATCTTACCAGAACTGGCCAGCTTCCAAGCAAGCATTCCAATGGCAGGAAGGAGTTCCCACGTTGCCTCCTCCAATCTCACATGTTCCATCCTTTATCTTGACAAAGCTCACGAAATGCCTTTCAGAGTACATTAAACAATCTCTCACAAAAAACAACCCTTGAATGTGATTAACCCAAACAACTTGCTAGCGCTGCTGTGCACACAGAAAAGCTGAAGCCAAGCAGAGTCAGAAAATAGGATGACATGAGGCAATGTCAAAGCCAATAGTAGGAACTTCATAATTCTAATCAATGTACAATGCACATTTGTGAACAACTGCTTATAGACTCACATACTTCATCTCTCAATGTCCTATAGCAACACATACTTCATCCCTCAATGTACAACACTGAGCACATTTGTGTATCACTGCTCACAACACTGCACTTTGAGACGAAAAAGTACATTCCACACCTCTCTCTCCCTCTCATGCTTGCAAATGCACATCCCACACCTTCTGTTCTTGGCAAGGCTTTCCTACTCCGTGACAACTCTCACTGAAAAGACTGCAAGATTACAATAAAGAAACTTTTAAGAGAAACAAGACATGTGCAAAACATCATACATTCAGGCTGAGGTAAAATAACACACCAAAATCAGTTGAAATGATGGTAGTCAAAGGTCATCAAAGAGTATCAGACCACAAGAGTGGCTCTAGCACTACAGGTTCCAAAGGTGCAATTATGTCAATTCTCACCCTTTCAAAGGAGGTGCCACTGACTGGTAGTGGGATCAGGGGAGCTTTGCACATTTTCACTGATTTCCCACCGGCATGGCATTTGACGCTGGATTCTTTCTGGGCAAATAAAATTGAGAGACTAGCTTGGTGAAGGTCTTGTGGCTATGACGTGAGCCAAAACCAGTAGCAAGATCCTGTAACACAGGTATGCCACCAGCACACAGGATGCCCCAGAACCAGGAGCATTAGGCTCACTGTATGGGAGATCCTTCTCCTATTAGAATAAGTGATCCCCAGAGACTTCACTTGCTGCCTGGGCTTCGGCTTGACACCTCAGATTATCTAGAGTGTTACACTCTTTCTTCATCCTGTAGAACTCCTTCCTGGTGAACTCATCCTCAGCTTGCCAGTCAGCATGCTCAGGCAGGTCCTTTACAGTGACAATGTCCTTCCTGGCTGACTAGGGGGCTTCTTCCTTAGGGTTCTCCATCAACCTCCACTGTAGGAATGTCAGAGCTAGTTTCCCACACCCTTTGCCCCTCCTTTCTGACAGTTGTCTGTGCCATTGGTCCTGGCTCTAGAAGCCCTTAACTACCTTCACACATAGCCATGGACTGTGTGGTCATACAGATCCACTCAGGCAATCTCAGCATCTCCAAGTGTGGCCTGAGCTCTACATCCTTCCAGGCAGTGTGCTGTAGGTCATTGCCTAAAAGACAATCTACATTCATGGCAGGGAAAACAGCTACTTTCAGATAACTTGAACCCCCCACTTAAAGGGGTAGACGGCTCTTGCGATTTTTGGCGACTATGACTTGGTGGAATTTGTTCAGTAGGACCTGCTCTACGGACACCAGATGACTCTTGACAGAAGACATGCTGGCTCCTGTGTCTCATAGAACATCTATCCATTACCCATTGATGGTGACCCATTGCCTATACTTGGAAGCATTAGCTGACATAGGGGCTTTTGGCACCATCTCTTTATCACTCGGAGAAACTAAGATCACCTCTGACTGCTCCCCAAAGCTCACTAGGACTACCACCTCCCAGAGTGCTACACTCACCAACCCAAGTGTCTGCCCACCGGTAGGGGGCTGTGCCTTCTTGAGACATTTGGAGTCACCCTTTGAGTGCCTCTACTTTTTGTACATTGGGGTACAAACCTCCCTTCTTATGTTAAAAGAACCCACTCTTCATTGGATCATACTGGGACTGCTTACCACTACTATTTTATATTCTACTATGGTATATTTCTATGCATGCTTTGAATCACCTCATGCTTTCTAGTGGAATGCCTTTGGAATCCCTCTGCTCTGTGATTCATCATAGAATGTTGGGTGGAGGTTGAAAGAAACACACAGTTATGATGGGGCTGAGCTGCCTGCTGGCTGCTCCTGGTGGGTTGTTGTTCTGGACTTCTTAACATCAATAAATACTTCTTGGAATACCTCAACTTGACTGGAGTTATTTACTACATTTTGATGGCGACGAGGATGGGACGTTTATGTTTTCATTGGGAAGAAAGGGAAAAATAGTTCCTATTTATGTCTTCCTATTCCTCTTTTCTGTCTCAGTTCCTTTTTATGTCCTTCTGCTTTTCTGTCTCAGTTCCTCTTTTCTGTTTCACTCCTCTAATCTGGGTTTTTGTCTCAGTTCCTTTTTTTTCTGTCTCACTCCTCTAATCTGGGTGTTCTGCTTTTCTGTCTCACTCCTCTAATCTGGGTTTTCCTTTGCTTTTGCTTTGTCTTGTGTTTACAGAGTGGGAATGTATCTGATCTATTTTCATTCATATCTTCTCTGTAGTTTCTGTGCTTCTTGCTGTTTATTCCTTCCTGTCACATCTGTCTGGCCAGTGGGTGTGTCAGCTCGTAATGATCGGTACGCTTTTTCTTACTTTCATGTTGTATGTTTCTATGTTCTCTATTTTGGTTGTCGAAGAAAAGGAGGTATGTTATATTCTACTATGGTATATTTCTATGCATGCTTTTATTCACCTCATGCTTTCTAGTGGAATGCCTTTGGAATCCCTCTGCTCTATGATTCATCATAGAATGTTGGGGGAGGTTGAAAGAAACACACAGTTATGATGGGGCTGAGCTGCCTGCTGGCTGCTCCTGGTGGGTTCTTGTTCTGGACTTCTTAACATCAATAAATACTTCTTGGAATACCTCAACTTGACTGGAGTTATTTACTACATACTTCCTAGGGAATTATTTTGGGGGTCTTTAGAGAGCTCCTTATTTTCAAGTTTTTCTCTACCTCTTTCCTCTGGTTGGAACCTTGACCACCTTTGTTCCCCCGATGAAGTGACCCAACTAGGGTCACCCTAGTCACACGCAACCTCCACTAGCCTTCCAAGAAATGAAGAGTCAATAACCCAGTGGAGAATGCAATCAAACTGATTTATTAACAAAATAGACTGCAGCTTAGTCCAGTCTGACCAGCCTCCCATGATGGCTGATGAGGGACTGACTCTAACAAGCATAAAGTTACATTGTGTATGTTGCAGAGCCCACAAACACCTGCCCATTATGGAAAAATACAGCTTGGGCAAACACCAAACAAAAGGGAGGCACAGAAGGATGAGCTAAGAGTCTGAGACCGGGCACACACTTTCTCTCTGGTGAGGTCATACAGTCTGTGCTTGCAGCTAGAATAGGGGGAACACCCTCTATCTCAGGGAAATATATGGATTAGTGGGATTACCAAGCAACTTTCTCATGCTTCATTGAGGCCTAACCTTGGAGATGCAAGAATACACCTGTCTGGCTCTGATGTCCAGCTCAATTAGACTACTCTCATGAGCCAGTAGGATCTTTTTCTCATCTTCTGCCCTTTCTGCCTTCCTCTCCTCCTCCATTTTTAATTTAGCCATCTGCAGCTTTAACTTTTCTCCTTCCACCTTCCCACCAGTTCCTCTGGGGACAGGCTGCGGGAATAGCCACTGCTCCATGCCCTGGAATGAAGCTCCAATTCAGGGATAACCCCACATCCACTACAGGTAGTTCCTTATGGAAGCCATCTTCCAGCCCAAAATCTTCAGCTGGTGTTTCATCCAGTACAGAGTGAGCTTCTGCTTAGGCCCTCAGTGCCTTTTGCAGTTCCACCTTCCTGGTGTTGCTTTTAGCATGAAGCCCAGCTTCTTTGCAGAAGTCTCTGAGCTGGGCCTCGGTGTATTCCTCTATGTTGGTCAGCTCAAGTTCATTGCTTGTGGTTGTAGATCCAGCAGCCAGAGACATGATTTTGAAGAAAAATCAAAAATTCCAATTGAGGAGAATGTAATATTGGAATTGGTCTTGGATGTAGAATAGTAGTGAGCACTAAATCAATGTGTGGCACTGTTCAAACCCAAGTCCAATACCACTGCTGTCACCAATGTTAGAAATGTGGTTACTGGTTGACTGGGGTAGAAGCCCTGGTCAAGCAATACACGCAATCCTAGTTCAAGAAAGTGAAGTACCATAAATAATATACCATAGAGCTATACTTACTAATAGCCCATATACCTTATCTACCATGAATAAGTCAGCCGGCAATGGAGAAGGTTCAATCGTTTATTTGGCAAAAGCGCCCTAAATTGGGGAGCCTCCCTCTCGTCACAACTACCAAAAGTGTGCAGAGGAGACTACTGGATCACATTCAAAACAGTGCATATATACTTTCGGCATACCTCATTGAAATCCCGTACATGGAAAAGTACCAGTAATTGAGAAACCAACAGAAAAACCCATATAAGGCACAATAGATTGATTCGAAACTCAGCTCAAGGTATTCCGGGGGTAGGTCAGTAAAGGTGCCTCTCTTTCGTTCTGGTGCACGGGAGTACAGGCATGGCGCCTGCAAGAATGTGCTCATCCTAGAAGAAAGACAGATGTGACTTTGAGTTTCCTAAGTTAGACTCAATACTCTGTTCATAGCCCAGGCCGACCTTTGAGACTCTCCTCTCAGCAGTATGTCACGTGATTTCCTTACTAACAAAAGAGGCCCCGGGAAATGAAACCAAGATGGCGTTTGTTCAGTTCAGGCCCAAGTTTTTGGATGTACATGGGTTGAGTGTATTTACAAGGGGTTTATGTCAAAATAGCATATATATATTGGATACATTAAGACAACATTATATAGTATTGATTTTATATTTCTTCAGACCGCCCATTTGGCGTGATGTAGCCAATATATAAATGCTGGTCTCCTAATCTAAAAACACACCCTCATCTATCTGCATGAGGTCGGCCACCTCCTTTTGCACTAACTGCTTCTCAATTTTTGTCTGTCGTGAAATTGTCAATGAGGAAGTAAGTTTTGTGGCACAATAGGAGCAGCATGCCGGTCCACAAGCAACAGCCAAATACCACTACCAGTGCTCCAGCCTGAATCATGAACATTTTCCAGCCCCAAGTGGTGAGGAGATCCCAGAACCACCCGGTTAAAGACCAAGGGCCCGATTCACAGAATGAACTTAAGACTCAATCCTAAACTTACTACTATTTTGGTATTCACAGAATGCACTTACTACTTTTGGCATTCACAGAATGCACTTATTACTTTTGGTATTCACAGAATGAACTTACTACTTTTGGTATTCACAGAAGTTAGGATTTTGTCTTAAGACAAACTTAAGACAGACTTAAGACAGACTTAAGTTAGGATTTTGTCTTAAGTCTGTCTTAAGTCTGTCTTAAGTTTGTCTTAAGACAAACTTAAGACAAAATCCTAACTTCTGTGAATACCAAAAGTAGTAAGTTAATTCTGTGAATGCCAAAAGTAATAAGTGCATTCTGTGAATACCAAAATAGTAGTAAGTTTAGGATTGAGTCTTAAGTTCATTCTGTGAATCGGGCCCCGTGTACCAGTATCAGCATGGACTTTCGCAGCTAAGCGATGTAATTTCTGGATAGCTAAGTGTATAGTGGGAGCAGAATCTGGAATATATACACAGCAGGAGCTGCCGATCACGCGACATGCTCCTCCTCGATCAGCTAGGATGACGTCAAGCACCATCCGATTTTGAAGCGATACAAGCCTTGTAGCCTCAAGCTCTACAGTGAGGTTAGTTACAATCCCACCAGTGGTTTGAACTACGTTTTCCACTACTCTAGAGAGACGTCTAACATCTCTACTAGTGAAACAGGACCCCATATTGGAAAGAGGCCCTTTGCTATATCTATAAACTGCTGAGAAGCAGTATCAGTCTGATCAGTGCCTTCAGTATTAATACTCCTGCTAATTCGGTAAGAATCTAAACTTTGTTTAGTCAGCTGGTGTGTCTTGTGATAATTAGAAGGAGCTATATACACTGGAGGATACAAGAAGGACAGGTAACATTTCCCGACCCACCCTCTAGGAAGCCAAGTGTAGGCGTTCTCACCACAAACAAAATACAGATTTGGCGGAGTTATCAAAGGTGGGGTGTTGGTAGTATGCAAAATGTAAGTATAGTTACATCTGCTATTCCCTACATTAACATGACCTTTCCCTTGTATGCAAAAGGAAGCAGTACTATTCAGAATAGGAACTGGCATTGCCTTATCATCAGTGACATTTCGATCCTGGAAATGCTGAAAATATTGCGTGGAATTAAATTGTTCAAAATCTAACATTTCTTCCTTTAACCAAGTAGCATTTTCGTAAGTGGAGTACATATTTATACAGGCATCCGGATCTAAAGATCCCTCCCCTTGGTTCCTCTGGGCATCAAATCCCTGGTGTTGTTCTATATACTTTAGAACAGCTTTATAGTCCTTTTCAGTGTATCTTTTGGGATCAGCTACATAATGCAAACACATGAGAGATAGTAACTGAAACCAGGCTTCACAGCTTGCTAAGTGTGATAATGGCAAAGAAATGATCAAATCATGGCGATGCATTACAGATGGCAGAAGGCCACATACCCAGCAGTTTGTCTTATTCGTAGTGCTATGAGCCTCATGCAACATTTCTCTGAACGCATTTTTAACATATGTTTCTCGATGTCGCTCTTTGTGGGGAGGCAAGGTATAAAAGAAATGCTCAAGTGGGGCTGTGGTGGTACCTAAAACATTATGCATAGGGTATTGGAATTCCAAATACATAAACACGCTCATTAATATTACCATAATTACTGCTATCTTCACTCTGGTAGCCCACCCAGAAAACTTGGGGACATTCTCGATAAAAGGTCTGGGAGCATGGGTCTCTCATCTTCAAAAGCAAATCGGGCAAAGGGATACATCCTAACTAAAATTCCAAACTAAACTCGGGGAAAAGGTGCAAGCCAACTGCCAGAGGGTTTCTTCTCCCTGTGTCTATGTTGCTATCCATCCACAAAAACGATCTTCACTGTAATTTCACCGTTGCAATTTAGGCCCTTTAGATTGCACAGTCTTTCTTTCTGAACAGAGCAATGCGTCAGTTCCAAGCTCTCAACGGGTTCAGTCCAGTGTCTTGCTCAATACCCCAGAAAAGCTTATCTTCAACCCTACAAATCAAGTCTTTCCCTGTCTCCTACAATCCGAAACTGGGGTATCACGTGATTTTCGGGCCGTAAATTGTATCGAAGATGGCCAGGTTGCTCCGGGTCATGGAACAACACAGCAGCAGGGACATTTGGTGTAACACGTTTGTCAGAAGCCTCAGGAGGATCAGCTTTATCACAAGTTTCAGAAACTGGGGCTGATTTGTCCCCTTGCGGCATCAACAATCCTTCCTCTTGCCCAATTTCAATGGCATCCGAGAAAGGCACAAACCTCACTCTTGTGTCAGAACTCCGTCTCGGTTCTGCTGATCAGAAGGAAGCGGTAAGGGTAGCTTCTTTACCTGCGAAACATGTATCCAGTGTTTTTTCCCATCCACTTTCACTGCTGTTCAAGTGGCCAAAAGGATCTGATAGGGTAGGCTCCACCTGGGTTCCAGACTAGATTTCCGTTGATAATTTTGCACGAGGACCCACTGTCCTGGTTCCAAGCGATGTCTGGGACCCTCCGGCAGCGGCTACAATACTGCTGACACCTGTTGATGAATAGAATGCAGGTCTTTAGTTAAAGCGTACAGATAATCTGTCAACATAGGGTAATCAAGATCACGGAAGGATCCAGGCCTTGGAACACCCCACACATTGGCTGGTCGACCAAAAACAACCTCATAAGGTGACAGCCCAGCCCGAGAATGGGGGGTTACTCGTATTGACATTAATGCTAGGGGCAGCGCATTAGGCCAACTCAAACCCGTACTCTCCTGTATCTTTGCCATCTTCAATTTCAATATGCCATTATATTTCTCAACCAATCCTGCAGATTGTGGGTGTCGTGCTGCATGAAATTGCTGTTTTATTTGCAATCCCTTACAAATATATTTAACGCGTTCTGCATTAAAATGTACCCCATTGTCTGTCCATATAATTTGGGGCAAACCAAATCGGGGCAGAAACTCCTTAATTAGGGCTTTTGCAGTAGCTAGGGCAGTATTCTCTTTGGTGGGGTATGCTTCAACCCATTTACTAAACACACAAACCACTACCAACACATACTTGAGATTGTTTACTCTGTCGAATTGAATATAATCCATCTGTAGCACTTCAAACGGCAAAGAAGGAGGCGCAAAATTTCCACTAAGAAATGTCTCCCTTCCTCCAGGATTATGCTGTAAACAGACCATGCAGTATTTGACCACCTGGGCAGCAGTTTTGGGGATATTCGAGTTATTCCACACTGGGTCCAATAATGAAGAAATACCTTTTGCTCCAATGTGGGCAGTGCCATGGGCCATCACTACTACCGCGAACACCATGGCATTAGGCAATAGCCAGCTCTGTCTGTCAGTCAAATCAATCCAGCAATCATTCTTATCTAACCGCCCTATTTCCTGTTCCCATTTTAATAATTCATCAGGCGTAGCTTCTTTCTGCAATTCTCTAACACTTTCAATAGTATTACCAAATACTGTAGTCTCTGCCACCCATCGGGTAGCTACACTGGGGAACATTGTGGACGTTTTAGTTTGTGCTGTTTCCTTCGTTACTTGATCGGCAAAGGCATTTCCCTCTCCTGTAGTATCAATGATTTTCTTATAGGAACTACACTTAATGATAGCTACCTTCTCTGGTAAAGTTAAAGCATATAACAATCTTTCAATCAACGGGCCATGTTGTATTCTTTGACCATGGGAGGTAAGAAATCCTCGTTCCCTCCACAGCCGCCCAAAACTATGGGCCACGCCAAAGGCGTATTGGCTGTCAGTAAAAATATTTACTCTTAAACCTTCACTCAGTTCACATGCTCTTGATAATTCTATTAGTTCAGCTGCTTGCGCGGATTGCTGTGAAATCCGAGCGGTCTCTACTACTGTTCTAAAGGTAGTTATAGCATAAGCAGCTGTTGTCATGCCATCTGGTAACTTGAAACAAGAGCCATCCACATACAACTCCCCTTGTGGGTCAGATAAAGGGGAGTCAGTGAGGTCTACACGTCCCTTCGTTTCTTCTTCAGTCCAAAATATACAATCATGGACATCGTCCTTTTGGTCACTCGAAGGGAGGGGTAGTAACATGGCTGGATTCAGAGTGGCACATCGTTTAATTTTAATGTGGGGTGCAAATAAAGTTAATTTATAACCAGTCAATCGTGCACTCGTGAGTTGCTGAGTTTTTGTTCGATTCAATAATATGTCCACAGCGTGCGGTACCATCACTGTAAGATCAGCATTCAAGACAATCCCCTCCGACTGTCGAATGGCCACCGCCACAGCAGCGGTAGCCCTTAGACAGCTAGGAAGAGCTCTGGCAACATTATCCAATACTGCCGAAAAATATGCAAGGGGTCGTTGTTTTCCGCCTAAACCCTGGGTTAACACTGAAAGAGAACAACCGTCCACTTCATGCACATAAAGTACAAAAGGCTTTCGGTAGTCCGGAGTACCCAGAACGGGCGCAGAGCAAAGAGCAGTCTTTAAAGAATTAAAAGCATCTTGACATTCATCCATCCATGGTAAGGGTTCATGCACATCTTTGGTAACCAAATGCAACAAGGGTTTAGCCAGAAGGGAAAAATTAGGAATCCATTGGCGACAGTAAGAGGTTATGCCTAGAAAAGCACGAACATCACGGTGAGTACGAGGCACGGACATGTTAGTAATAACAGTTATTCGTTCAGGAGTTAATCGTCTCCCCGCTTTCGACAGTAAATGACCAAGATAGGTCACTTCCTGTTGACAATACTGAAATTCGGACAAGGACACTTTATTACCATTAGCAGCCAAGTGGTGCAACAGTTTAACAGTGGCTTCCTTACAACCATCTGCCATATCAGATGCCAGCTGAATATCATCCACATATTGGACGACAACATTACCTGGAGGGAGGACCAATTCATCCAATACTGCTTTTAGAGCCTGGCTATAAATACTAGGACTTTCAGTATAGCCTTGAGGTGCACGACAAAATATAAAACTTCGGCCAGATAATGAGAATCCAAAAATATGACGTCTGTCTGGAAGTATGGGGATACTAAAGAAAGCGTTTTTTAATTTGATCACTGAAAAATACTGTGCGGTAGGGGGAATCATAGTCAAGATGGCAGTGATGTCCGGGACAACAGGATATTGAGGAATCACTATTTTATTAACCTCTCTAAGGTCAATTACAAAAGGATGTATGACGTTACAACGCATACTATTACTCCGCATACCGTTACAACGCGACTTTTACAACGCATACCATTACAACGCATAGCGCTTTGAGGTGCTGGATAGTGTAAGTATAATTTACTATTCTAACTCCAGTCCCCGTGGACCCTAGGGAAGGTGTTGGATAGTAAATTATACTTATTCCCTATCCTAGAGCGCCCCCCAGCGCAATGCGTTGTAATGGTATGCGGAGTAAAAGTCGCGTTGTAATGGTAGTGCGGAGTAAAAGATGCGTTGTAACGGGTGTATACCATTACAAAACGATAAGTATCTTTATAATCAGGGTCACCATCTAAAGGGGCTTTTTTCAAAATCGGTAAAATGGGGCTATTACAAATATTTGCTGCTGTTTCTTCTACCACTCCTTTCTTAATTAAATCACAAATGACATGCAATAAAGCCTGTTTACCTTCAAGTGAAATTAGATATTGGGGAATATGTGGTAGATGCGCATTTCGTTTTAGGGTTATAGATACAGGGGGTATTTTCAACAATCCGACATCCGTGTCCCCTTTTGCCCAAAGAGTGGGGGGTATATCTGCAAACTCAGGAGGGAGAGGTGCATTTATGACTAAACATTGAGATATATGTTCAATGGGAGGCTTCAATGTTAGATACACACCATCAGGAGAACAATAAATACGAGCATGCAACTTTTTCTATATATCCAATCCTAGCAAATTTTTGCCGCAACTAGAAGTAAGCAAGAATGGTGAATCCGCAGTAACAGGTCCAATAGTAAAAGGAAGTGGTTTTGAAACGGGGCTTGCCACGGGGATTCCCGAAAATCCCACCGATACGTTATTTTGCCCAGACAGAGCAGCTCCTGGGACCAATGTATGAGCATCAGAACTATTCATAGCTCCTGTATCCACCCAAAACTTCTCAGCTGTCCCCATCAATTGCCCCTGGACGTAAGGCCCCTGTTGGTCAACTGGTACTGATATATGCCCCCTGCTCTGTCCGTGGCTGTCTCATGCATAATTGTTTCCACCATAGCTGTCTTCCCGATAATCCTCATTATAGTACTGCCTTCCTTGAAAATCATCAAAATAGTCTTTTCCTGACTCATCGCCGGACCTGTCACCACGTCTCATACTACTTCGATCAGTACCTCCTCTTCCTCGTCCTCTATTAAAACCACCCCGTCCGTATAATAATGGGCACTGGACTCTCCAGTGTTCCTCCTGTCTGCAATTTGAACACTGATCAATTCTTACAGGGGGTCCCTGACCTCCTCCTCCTCTCATCATTGCGCCCCTTGGGAAGGAGCCCCTTCCTCCTCTTCTACCGTTTTGCCTTCTGCTGACTTGCTGCAGCAGCACCCGGGTTTTTAACTCCTTAACCTTTTTATCCGACTTATCCTTACTCTCGTTTTCTCGATGCTCATAATACTGAGCCATGCTAAGAATAACTGAGGGGGTTGAAGTGGTCCAAGTACTTTCGGCAGCCTGTAAACGTGTTTTTATTGCTGGTAACAAATTAGTGACAAATCTATTTACAAATAGCCGTATGCCACCTTCTGTGGACAAATCCTGTCCAATGAAGTCAATAAATACTTTCTCAAACCGGGTAAAGAAGTCAGATACATTTTCATCCTTCTTTTGGTTGCAGGCTGTTACCTTATCCCAATCCACCTTTCGTGGGGGAATAAGGGTTTGCATATATGTAATAATTAGAGCGGGTATGACTAAAATCTCGTCTTTAGGCTTGTTGCCAGGCTTCTGATCTTTGTCCCATGCCTTAATTTGAACCCAGGTCCCTCCAAGTTCGGCGGCATGATCTGAATCATGCACCTGTCTCCATATATCTACTGGGACCAGAAGACCGAAAAATAACTAGATGTCAGCTAAAGTCATAACGGCCGAATTCGCAGCTTCAGTTAATTCTTTATAATAAGCCGTATGATTCTTTCGAGGGTCAGGAAGCTGAGCTTTTAAGGTAAGAACTTCCCTCCGCTTCCAAGGGGTATAAACCCATTGTTCTTGAAAATGTGCCTCTACACATGCTCTAGTGACTTGGCCTCCTCCGTCCAATTTATTTATTTATTTATTTATTTATTTATAGAGTTTTGTATAGCGCGGACAAGACCCGTGGGTATCAGAGCGCTTAACAAGGAAAGAATAACATGTAGACATTATAGTAGCAGTAAATCACAAAAAACATAATTATGAGGTAGAAGGTAATGTACTGTATAGACATGTTAGATATATACTTCCTAATGTCTGTGCAATTAGCAATTGGTGACGAACTAGGCTTAGCTTGTGTCATGGTAATAGTACAAGCATGGAGAGGTAGAGTTATAAGGTAATTCAGTGCATATAAGGATAGTATGGTTAAATAAATATAGTGAGGTAGCAGTTATATAGATTATGACTGTGAGATAGAGTATAAGTTCCCAGGTATGTGAGGAAGCAGTAACATGACAAGCCTCGACTTGACCATGCAAAACAGACAGTTGTCAGCAATCAATTTTCAAATTTTACGATGAGGGCCACCCTCTGGTAGCGTAAATGATCATCCCAGTAATCAGACGGATTCTCTATGTAGGGAATTTACTCATCAAGTGAGACTTCAGTTCCCGTTTGAATGTTACTGTGTTTTGAATTTTCCTGATGTTTGGAGGTAGTGAGTTCCAGATTCTGGGGGCAGCCCCGGAGAATGCTCTGTTGTAGGTCTTTATCTTGTGGAAAAAGGCTGGTCGCAATAGGAAGTCTTTTGCGCTTCTAGTTGGTCTGTTGCCTCCTGAAGGCATAAGTTTCTTGGCAAGGTATCTAGGCATGTTGTAGTGAACAGCTTTATGTGTAATACAGGCCATCTTCATTTGAATTCTGGCCTCGTAAGGTAGCCAGTTTAGTGCTTTCAGGTGAGGAGATATGTGATCGAATTTCTTCGTTCCGGAGATGAGTCTAGCCGCAGCGTTGAGGCAGGCTTTTAATGGAGCTGTGGAAGTTTTCGGTAGGCCAGCTAATGTGGTGCATCCGTATTCGATCCTCGAGATAACTAGAGATTGGATGGCCAGTTTTAGATCCGTTGCTGAGATAAAGGGTTTCATTTTTTTTAAGTAATTTAAGTGGAAGGGGGCGCTCTTGGCCATTGAGTTGATGTGTTCTTTCATGTTGAGGTTTTCATCTAGCGTGATTCCTAGTGATTTAGCTGAGTTAACTAGGGTCGGGGTGCAATTTAGCGCCGTCACCAGTTTAGTCCATTCCTTAACTTCAGATTGGCTCTTTGTCGGAGAGATTAGCAGGAATTCTGTTTTCTGGGCGTTTAGTTTCAGATGGTTCATTGTTAACCATCGCAAGGCTTCCTTTAGAGTCTGGTTTATTCGGTCAATGTCCTCAAGAGAGCTGATCTTCATGTAAATTTGCGTGTCATCTGCATACATATGATAGGATATCTGTGATTTTTGAAGGATCTCTGTGAGAGGTTCTACATACAAGTTGAATAGATCCGGGGATAGCGTTGAGCCTTGTGGGACCCCGATTGTATTGGGGCTTGGGGAAGAGATTGCTTGGTTAACCTGGAATCGCTGGGTCCTGTTCTTTAGAAAAGAATTGAACCATTTCAGTACGTTTCCGGATACGCCCATCCTGTCTTGTAGCCTGGTCATTAGTACTTCGTGCTTTACCGTGTCAAATGCTGCTGACAGGTCGAGAAGAATCAGTAGGCATGTTTGATTTCGGTCTAGGGCCTGTAGGGCGTCATCGACAATATGCAGAATCGAAGTTTCAGTACTGTGCCCTGTTCTGAAACCTGATTGGCAGTCATCAAGTAGCGAGAACTTAGCGATGTGTTGGCTTAATTGGCCCTGTACACATTTCTTAATGGGTTTGGCCAGTAGAGGGATGTTAGTCACTGGTCGATAGTTATTTGGGTCTGTTGCATCGGCTGTCGGTTTTTTGATGATGGGCACTACCTGACCTGTTTTTAGGCAGTCAGGGAGGATCCCTTGAGCCAGAGAGGCATTTATTATCTCAGTCCAGATTGGAATTAGAGTGTGGCTGATTTCTCTTACACACTTTCCCGGTAGAGGGTCTTGATAATGGTTGTTTGGTCGGAGTTCCATCAGCGTTTTGGTGATCTTTTCTTGGTCGTATAGTTCAAATGTGTCCCAGTTTGCATTGTTTTTTGTTTGGAGACCTTCAGTTGACATATTGGCCTCTTTTTTCGGTGGGGGAAGGGTCATAAGGTTTGCTGCTGCATTTGTGAGTTCAACTTCTAGCCTTTTCGATTTTTTCGCGAAAAATGAGGAGAATTCTTCGCAGCTTATGGGAGTATTTGTATTCTCTTGAACTGTTTTGGCTAGTTTATTTGACTGTTGTTTTAAGATCTGGAAGAGTTTTCGGGGTCTGTTTCTGGCATTGTCCAGTTCAGCTCTGAAAAATTCTTTTTTGGAGTCGATTATCTTTTTGTTATATTCTTTTCTTGTTTTTCTGAGGGCTTTCAGCTCAGGGGATGAGGGATGTTGTCTCCATTTTCTTTCTGCCATTCTCAGTTTGCGCCTGTCCTCGTTCAGTGACTCATTAAACCAAGGATTTTTTGGCTTCTCTGAGACTTTTTTCAGTTTTTGGGGCATGGTGTCGTTGACGATATTACCGATCGAGGTTATGTAGTGATCCGTCAGCTCATTGACATTTTGCTTATTCTTGGGAGGCTTCAGGTCATTCTCACACCTTTCAACCAGAAGTTCCATATTGGCTTCTTTTGTGTCTCGGATCAATTTCTTGAGCTTGCGTGGTTGCACGGTCTTTCCCTTTTTCATTGTAGGTATCATGAATGTTATGATGTGATGGTCCGACCAATCACATGGGTCTATAGCGAGGATTGATGTCTCTGTATTTCTTGAGATAATCCAGTCTAAGGTCGCTCCTTGTGTGTGCGTGGGTTGGTTGCATGCTTGTGTAAGTTTTAGCTCATTGAGGAAGTCTTTAAGCGAGTTAACCAGTTTGTCATTGCCGTCATCCCAGTGGAGGTTAAAGTCGCCTAGAAATATGTTAATAGCGTCAGAATTAGAGTTGGTTGTTATGATCTCTATCAGTTGATCTGTGAATTTTGCGTTCTCTCCTGGTGGGTGGTAGAATGCATGCAATTTGCAGCTTTGATTATTTGGTGTTCTCACATTAACACCAAGGTATTCACAGGATTCTAGGGGGTCAGATTGGAATTGGCAGACCTCAATCTCTGAGCGGTGAATGCAAGCTATGCCTCCACCCACATTCCTTTGTCTGTCTAACCTGACGATGTTATATTGTGGTGGTATTAAAAGATCCATGGTAGGCGACGATGATTCATTGAGCCATGTTTCGGTGAGGATGGCCAAGTCAATTTCCTTGTTAATGATGAGGGCGGCTATGTCTGATGCATGTTTGGTTGCAGACCGACAGTTAAGAAGTAGGCACTTCAAGGGATTCTGTGATTTAACGAGTTTTCCATTATCAGATTCGGCTGATGTTAGCTGAATGTGTTGTAGGTTTTGGTGAATTGCTTTCCTGTTATTCTTTCTGGTCGTTCTATTAGGGTCGATAGGTACTGTTTTGATATTCTCCTCCCTGCTAGGGGCAGTTTGTTCATAGGATTGGAGTAAGGCCAGAGCTTCTTCATTTGACAAGGGCTTGGTCCTATTAGGTCTGTTGGGTCTGAGTACCAGATTCTGGATGTGTGAGACCTTGGAGTGCGTACTTATCGCCATCTCCCAGATTTTACCAATTGTCTGTGATATTTTCATCGAGTTTTGTGCCAGGTTTCCTATGAGTTTCTGAAGTTCCTTGACTTCTTTCTGTGCTCGGGGTGATTTCTTGTGTAAGATAGATCTGGCTGGAAGTGTATTGAAGTTTGCTCTACTCCGTGAAAAGCCTGTTCTCGTTCCCATAAATCTTTTCTTAGTATCCTTAGTTTGGTTGAGCTTTCTGGCTCTATTAAAGGAATCCCTGTTACTTCCTATGTTATGGTATGTAGGGGGCGTTTTTGTGAGTAGGGCTCTATGGGACTCAAGTCTCGCCTCCGAGTGAGGATGAGGAGGGTCGATATCATTTACCTTTTTTATTCCGTTAACTTCATGAAGGGACTCTATTAGAGCTGGGGTGTACTCTTCAGGCACGGTGGAATTGTGCGTTAGCGTCAGCTGCATTTTCCTTGGTGCCTGGTTATTCTCTTTGATTCCAAGGATATTAGATATCTCTATCCTATCTGTCTCATAATCTGGTGTTACAATCGCGTTTTCGGTTAAATCTCCAATGTTAGATGTTTGGTTGCTCGGGCCGTCGGTTTGACTGGTGTCTCTAGTATTGGAGTCAATGTTTTCAAGCGTGACATCTAGTGGTGTCATGTTTTGTTGGGAGCTTGTTCCTTCTATGTATTTCTTTAAGATTTGGAAAGTTGTCTCAAATTTCACGAGTTCGCTGTTGGTCGCTTGTATCAGTACTATTCCCGTTTTATACATGGTAATGCATAATTCAGTCTTACTTCTTTTAGTTAATGGAGTCGTTATTTTTGTGCCATATGGTATGTTTTTTATAGTTTTAGTGAACAGCATTTTTGACAGGGCGTTGCGCCATTTAGCTGTTTTGTCTGTGTAGAATATAAGGTCATTTATCATGATGCCTTAAAATGTATCAAAGTATGGGTCAGCGAACAGCGTGTCCGGGTTTTTTCTCAGAGTATTGTGTTTAAATTTTTTGGCAGCATTCTTGGATAAGATTGAAGGATATTCTATGTTTTTTGCATTGAGCCCTGTCGATCCTAGGTTTCTTCCGTCCATTTCCGCTTCACGTTGAGAGTCAGTATTATGGTTTCGAGGTGGTAGGTATAGTTTCCTTTGTGATTATTTGGATTGCTCTTATTAATAATAGCAATGTAGACGCAGAGGAAATAGATGTAGACAGTGACTTCCAGACTACTGTTTCAAATAGGATCCTCTAATTAAATGTTCCACGATAGTTAAATTATCTTATTCTCATCAGTCCTAGTACTTATGGTGGCCTCAATAGTATTTAATTAAATTCATTGACTAACCCTAGATTGTGAGCGCGAGTTGTCTGAAGATAAGTAACCAGTGTAATGTCAGTGCAGAATTGAACAGTTCAAAATGTCAGCCAGCTTTGTCCAAGGCGATCTCCTGAACAGCCTTTCTCTCATTCCCTTTCAACATTAGCTGTTTGGTCCCTTTTCACTGTTCATCAATTAATCTTGCTTTCCAAACCTGGACTTGTTAGTCCCTTTTCACTTCGGGAACCTCAGGATGGAAAAGTGGATGCACTTCTCGCATAGGATACTGTGTCCCTACATATGGGCATTTCCTATTCATTCGGTCCCGATAGTGTATCAAAGTTTCAACATTCTGAAACACCTCTTCGACCTGTAATTCGAATTTAAAAGCTCGATCTTTGATGTGGCACAATATCTGAGGGGTTGGCCCTTCCTGAAAACATTGTTCCCTTAAAGAAATCAGTCTTATTGCCATATGTTCTAATGCTAGTTGTTGTGTAACCGGTTCAAAATCTTTCATAGTACTTCAGATGTCCTCTAGAGTATAAATTGGATTCCGCATCCATTGGGATGCCTGAATCACTACAGCCCGTCTTTCTTCATCTCCTAAGGATGATCGAGTAAAAACTCGTCGACCTTCCATCCCTCCCATAGGGCGTTGTGGCGTGACATCTGAAGAGGCAGCGGTCATCCCCTTAGGGGTAACCGTCATTCCTCTAGCCGGGTGTGTTAAAAATACTGGGGACATGGGGGAGGCAGCCACCGTCCCAGGTAACAAAGTAATTAAATCTGAGGTAGTGGGACGGAGGGTAGGAGGGGCAGACTACGGAGCAGGAGGGTGTACAGCTACTGGAGCGGTAGCGACCGCAGCTCCCGTCCTTCCTGTCCGGTCCACTGGGACCGCTGGGTACAAACCTTGAGAAGCATATGGCGGCGGAGGGCGAGCCTCTAATAGTTCCTCTATTTCGTCTTCTGCTTCGGTTCGGGTCACATAACTTTTATCTGTCTGTAATCAAAACTGTCTATCTAATTGCTCGATATTCTTCTCTACTTTTTCTTTCTCATACGCCACTGCCTTTTGGGTTACAGTCTGTCCTTCTTTAATCTTTCCCAATTTCTCTTCTCGTATTCGCCGTCGCTTCGCCTCCTTTAACCATAAGATTAAGAAGTCAAACATAGTCTGATGGCTCCTTCTCAAAAATTATTTGTTCAGTAAATAATTAATTTTCCTTTCATCAAAAGACCCTGTTAAAGGCCATTGTAATTCTGCATTATCTTTAGTATATTTGTTCCACAGTGTATTAAACAAAATGGGAGAAATACCATGTTTAACGTACATGTCAAAACTAGGACTGCCTTCCGGAGGAGCGGGCTGTCTTTCGTCCAGGCGTCCACTTTTCCGATGGCAGCACCCAAAACATAATTTACTGAAACAAGACATCTTTATGTATTCAACAAATCATACCATTCCAGCTGCAGTTACACTCATAAACGCGTCCATTCACCACATACTCTTTCACTTTTCAACCCACAACAAGTCAAGGTACATACTATACTTAAAGTGCATAAATTTCAATCGATAAAAATACTCCGGTCATGACTTTACAATTCCATACAACATGTCTCATACTCGAACAGAGCCCGTCGACTCCTGCTCGGGGAATCGATCACCCTGGATTCCTGACCCTAAAAGAATTCACAAAAGAGACAGTCCAGAGACTGCCCTGGGATCATCAGACAGGCGCACCACAAACCCTCTTACAGACTATCCCCCAGTCCTGTGCTGGTTGGGTCGGGCGTTATGGGCGCAACCCCAGACCCCGCGCTTACCCAGTTGCTCCTGGGGGCTTTTCCAAAGAGGATTCGGCTGAGTGAGCACCCGCCGTGCAACACTAAGGCGTCCGACGTTGTCCCAACTAATCACCAAACAAGTCTGTGGGGCATCTGCCCGTGCAGTCACATCTCAGACTCCCAGATTCCCTGTGGTTCACTAACCACTATATTTCATATGCAGTTAACTGTTCTTCTGAGCCGCTTCTCAAAAGTGCTTGTTCCATACAATACAATTCACTCACCTGGTGCACTCAGGTCTGATTGAGCGTTCTCCACCTCCAACTTCTTTTATAGACCAACATGGTCAGCTGTTCCCGGGTTAAGCCCGAAGGACTCCGGCGAAGGGTTATTTAGCAGCTGGGAAGGTCACTGGGTCAAAGAGTGGAATTTTCCTTTTCTACCACAAACTGGTTTCTCAATTAGGATCCTTTTTCAGTCCACCCCCTCGACCAGAACCCCTCCCCGTCCCTCTTCCCCTGTTTACAGGAGGGGACAACCCTATTGTGGAGTCCTGGCGGAGTCGCCAACTGAAGTACCTTAAAAAATATACCATAGAGCTATACTTACTAATAGCCCATATACCTTATCTACCAAGAATAAGTCAGCCGGTAATGGAGAAGGTTCAATCGTTTATTTGGCAAAAGCGCCCTATATAGGGAGCTTCCCTCTCGTCACAACTACCAAAAGTGTGCAGAGGAGACTGCTGGATCACATTCAAAACAGTGCATATATACTTTCGGCATACCTCATTGAAACCCCGTACATGGAAAACTACCAATAATTGAGAAACCAACAGGAAAACCCATATAAGGCGCAATAGATTGATTCGAAACTCAGCTCAAGCTATTCCGGGGGTAGGTCAGTAAAGGTGCCTCCCTTTCGTTCTGGTGCACGGGAGTACAGGCATTGCGCCTGCAATAATGTGCTCATCCTAGAAGAAAGACAGATGTGACCTTGAGTTTCCTAAGTTAGAATCAATGCTCTGTTCATAGCCCAGGCCGACCTTTCAGACTCTCCTCTCAGCAGTATGTCACGTGTTTTCCTTACTAACGAAAGAGGCCCCAGGAAATTAAACCAAGATGGCGTTTGTTCAGTTCAGGCCCAAGTTTTTGGATGTACATGGGTCGAGTGTATTTACAAGGGGTTTATGTCAAAATAGCATATATATATTGGATACATTAAGACAACATTATATAGTATTGATTTTATATTTCTTCAAAAGTCCGCATTTTTGTCCACATCACCCTCATTTTTGACTAGTACTGGTGATAACTGGCTGATTTAAAGATATATGGAAATTAGGTGTTATTACAATTGGTATTGCCAAACTACCTGTAAGTCCCTAGTACATGATAGGATGTGTAGGTTAAGAGGTCCAGTAGATTTAATGCACTCTGGTGTGTTGCCTCCTGTCATTTTGAAAGTCAGCCCTGCTTTGCAAGCATCCTTCATATTGAAATTATATGCAAATTCGACTTTGGATTTAAAGGTACTTCTGGAGTACTAATCTAACTATTGTTACATATAAGTCACCGCTAAGGTCCATCCTAGGTGCCCCCAGGATAGGGTGCCATGTAAAAGTAAGCAGGGACATGTTAAAGGATATTTTAAATGCCCTGGTAATGGAAAAATTAACAGTTTTGTTCTTCTACATTGTAGGATTTTAGATCCATAGGCTAACATGGAAATTCTGCAATAAAGCATAACTATTGGCAGAAGTGAGCTAAAATAATATTTTAAGAACTTAAAAGATTGGTGATAAATCCAGCAATTTGTCACTGTTGAATGTGTCATAACTAATACACAAATGAAGTTACAAAACTTTCATTTCTGTGAGCCAAATTCATACCTTTTTGCCACGCCTCATGATTGGCCAGCCCTTAGCAGGCTTAGCCAAACTACTTTGATGACGTGAGAAGTGGCCTGCACAGAGATAGAGGTTATCCGATGGGTGGAGCACTGCAGCTACAGAGAACAGGCCATGACAGGGGCTGGATAAATCAAACTGGGCTTCAAAAAGAGTAGGGCAGTAAGGAATGCCAGCCAGGCCTATCCCCTCTTCCTGTACCCCCAGCCAGATGGCAGCCCCAGGAATGGAATTTGCAAGAAGTCTGGAAAGGGAGTGTTTAGGGAAATGAGCTACATCAGTGGGTTAGCTTAGACAGCTCTTACTTTCAAGGAGAGGAATTCTCCATCTTGAAGTGCAATGCTTTGTGGGACAAGAATATGCTGCACTTTGGAGGAAGCTGTCATGCTTTTGGGTGGCACCCTGTACCCCATTGACCAGAGGTGCACCCCTGCTTGTTGCCACAGAACATTGATTAAATTAGTGAAAGCTGCAAAGCAACACATATCTGCTGCCTGAAACTACAAGGAGAAGAAGGACTGCCCTTCTGGAACCCTTAAAGGGTTAAAGGGTATAACTAGGCTGTCCGGTTTTAGGTTTAAACCTATAATAACTGATAAACCCCCATTGAAAGGGAAACAGCTCCCACCAGTGTAAACTTATAAACACTGAAAAACACCTGCACGAACACAAACTAAATGCCATAAAAAGAATGAAAAGGATAGTGAAAGTCTTTTTTTTCTTTTTGAAGGGGCCAATACAATGTAACTTTAAACTGTAACTGTAAAGCAGCAAGAAAGACTAGGCTAACATTATTTTGCTTACGTTTTGTTGTTCAGGGATGTCACTAAAATATTGTTTCTTCTTCCTTTTGCTTTTTTCAGTTTTGTGGTCTTTGGTCCAAAGATGCAGGGTTTAGAAGAATGTTTTAGGTCTTTTTTAATTATTTTATAAACTGTAGAAAATCAGGAAATGTCAAAATCATATTTGATAGTTTGGCTGTGTTTGATTCTTCCACTGATAGGTAAAATGGTTGGTTTCATAAGAATCTTTCGCAATATGTGCCATCACATTTACCCACAGAGAGTGGGTAAAAACCCTAGATACATCAGCCTCCACTTTTTAGTGTCAGTATTGATAGTAGGTGAGCTGCCAACACCTCAGGCTTTCAACATTCGAAGCAAGGTATAGTGACAAGTATATGTGAAAAGAGTGCTGTCATCAAGCATCTGGAATAGTGGTGAAAAAATGACACCAGACTTTTGGAAAACATGAAACGCAGTGTCACTTGGAATGCTGCTGCAAAAAGGTTCTTTCCAAGATCAAGAACTATTGGAGTGATGTTGTTTGTATTTGAAGTGATTCAGCTTCATATATGAAAAAGTTCTGTGATGAGCTGTCAAAATCAATACCTGAGCTGAAGTGCTTTCCTGTAAGAGATCCTTGCCACTTGTTAGATGGTATGCTGAAAGCATCTTTACAATCTTCGGACTTAATCAAGAATGTTATTGACTTTTTAGTCTATTCTGATGCACTGTTTTGTTATGCGCAGAAACTAAAACACAAATATCTCTCATTTTGTGCTTTGTGTGGCATCAAATAAAGAGTCATCCCAACTGTGTTGCTTAGCTGATGGTTCTCAGAGGCTGTGAATGCTATATTATCCATGTGGCAACAGTTTACAGAATTTTTGCTGAGTGATAATGCCAAAAGCAAGCAATGTGAGGATCTTTAGTCACATATTGATAGTGATGTGAAAAAAGTACACTACTGCATTCTTAGCTTTTTTACAGGAAAACATACCTGCTGTAGTGGACATAATAAAAAAAACTAGAGACTGAAAACAGCCTTGTCTGCCATGTATTCAGCATAATTGGTGTACATTTTAAATATCTCTTTGAGAGTACGCTGGGCGACACCTTTTGTGACTTTGGAACTGCAACATGTTTCATGTTAGAGTGCTTGCCACTTGGTAAGCAGAGCAATGTTGAAGAGCAATTCAGGATCTTTTGTTTTACAATGTATGAGAAAGGGCTAGCAATGATAAATAAAAATGTTCCTTCACTAACCTTGGCATTGAAGTCAATGAAACCTCACTGTGGTACTCTGTAAAAGTTCTAGATCCCTTCCATAAAGGGGAATATACTCTGTAGTTTTAAACATGCTGTTTCATTTTTGACAGCTTCGATAACTCTGAGGGCATAAGCGCCAAGTTCAAAGCAAATGTTGCAGAACCTGCCCAGAGAATCGCAATCTTCAAGTGCACCAGTATTGGCATGGAAAGCTAGGTCAGTGGCCAGAGTTAGCAAATTGTGTACTGGCTGTTTTGGTGTTGCCCGTCTAAACTGTCAATGTTGAGAGGGCCTTTTCACAAATAAAAGTTTACATGGGAAGGAAAGAGTGAGCGCACATGACCAAAGACTCACTGAAGAAGTATTGTACGGTGTACTACAATAACTTTGATGTGCAAAACATTATTTAGACCTCCCATACACTGTATATACACTGTCTATATACCATGCACTATTAGTGCAGAAAGCAAGCGATAAAAGCAAAGCTATCCATAAACACCAGAAAAACACTGTTTCTGTTGTTTTTAATGGCATGAAAATGTGTAATCAGTGATAACCACTGTTTTATTAAGGTATTGAAATCACTTGAAAACACTGAAAAAACCCCACTATAATTTACCAAACTAAAAACAGGAAAGTCTATGTATAACATTCATGCTGAGTCGCCTTCTCCCAGGAAATAGCCGGTGGGCACGGGAGGGAGAGCCTGCAGGTAGCACACAGATCGGGTGACTGTAGAACAACAGCACGGAGATCAGAAGGGGGGAGCGACACCCACACTCCAGAGGCACGGGTCCAGGTCCTCACTGTACCTCTGACGGGGGCTGGTGCTTGGTTGATTAAAAAGGTGCTTACATAGGGATTTCGGGCTGCTGAGCACACAGACCCCAGCTACAGGGCACAAGAAGCCAGCCTTAGGAGGTCCTTACCCAGGCACACCTGCCACCAGCCCTCGCTCTCCTACAGCTCCAGACCCATCCTAAAAACATGCAGAACTTCAACAGAAAATGAAAGATGAAGCACTCTGAGAACTTTAATGCTCTACTCAAGGTGCTTGACATAATTTCCCTGAAACTGAAGAAAGACCCCTAACCCATTTTTCAAGGAAGAATTCTACAGATCCAAAAATATCGGCCATATTTGAACAGTACTTTAGGTGTTCCACAACCCTACACACATTTAACACTACAATATCAACTACTGGCTTTATAACTGCAATAATGGAAGGTTTCCTCTGCCCCTACACAGTTTTAATCCCTTATGGCTTTGACTAACACTCAGTTTTCAACCGTCACAGATGTGCATCTCGGACGAACTACTTCTTACTTAAAAATTCATTGTGATGGCCATTATATCTTTTCCGAATGTTTGGAAATTAACTCATAGCTCTATCTTACACTTAGCGCAACCCTTACCAGCATGACATTCTAACAGAAGCCTTCCAGGCATAATCCTGCAACTATACTATTATTGTTACTCTTTCATGTCTCCAGCAAAATGTCCCCATAAGGCCCCCAAAACTGCTATTGTGAGTTATGGCCCTAACTCATCGAGCATCATGTATCGGATGAATATCTCTAAGAACGCTAAGAAGAATCTCAAACGTAAATTACTGAACCTCTACCCTGAAACTCTAATAGCAGACACCTACCACAGCTTGCCTAATGCCACGAAGAAAACCAACTTTCTATTCTATTTCAAATGTCCGGCTAAATGGAAAAACTTCTTCCTTCTCCGCCTTCCAGTCACTAAAACAATCAAAATTCCATATGGAATAGAACTGACGACATCCCCCTCCCTTTCTTTTAATGGGAAAAATGATATATCCATCTATAGGACTCGTAATATACTCATACATGCCTCTGGCCCTCACATCAACATCTTCTACAGACATTTTAGTACTTTGGCCACTTCGGTCAAACAACTTGGCCTAACACCCTAATCACTTCTCTCCCCCATTTCACAACTCATCCACCCTGAACAGTCCCAACTTTTTCCTCCAAAAAATCATCTACCTTTATCAGGGCCCTCCCTGAACACTTCCATCAAACTTACCTTGTCCTCAAACACACACTGCCGATCCATGCCCTCCACAATGACCTCTCTTGCGCCCTCCCTAGCATGCAACCTTTCTAATACAATTCATGGTAATACGCATGCCTTGCCTAGGATCTCGAGCCCCTCGCATAGTCCTGCCTCCTCGGATCCCTGAACTTATGCCCCTCCTCCAACCAGTACCCCTTTCTCGAATCACGCTGACAAGGGACAATCACAGGGCCTTGGATATGGACCTCCCTCATGACTTAGAGCTCCCTGCCCTCCCCTACTCAGAATTGACTGCATAGTCTCCTGCTGTCACCAACGCTCGGTTTCAACCAGATACATCAAACAACCTAGATTCCACCTCCAACACTGACCCTATATAATTGCCTTCTAGATGGCCACCTCCTGCTCTCACCTCAATGTTCAATTACTCTGCTACTAATGGAGTCCACTGCAATCTCTCCCAATTACATCATCACTTAACTACTCTTACAACACTTCCCCACTTCACAAGGCTGGCCTGAAGCATCACACCCAGTCCTAGCGACACAGATCATCCCCAAAATGTGGTGATCCCCTCTC
Source organism: Lissotriton vulgaris (assembly GCF_964263255.1). NCBI lineage: Eukaryota > Metazoa > Chordata > Amphibia > Caudata > Salamandridae > Lissotriton > Lissotriton vulgaris. The sequence continues at coordinate 112,913 of NW_028242682.1, read as the reverse complement.
CCTCTTTTACAGATCTCACTGCGTATACTTCCACCCTCAATGCGGGACTCTTCTCCACATCTCTCGCACAGATTTTGAACCGAATGGAGCAGAAACTCAACTCTCTTGCAACAGAATTAGTGCATCTTAGACAGGATCTCTTATATCAGAACACCCTGGCCCGATCTTACACTTACTATACACCACCTACAAGATCTCCGAACTCCTCTCAATGACCCGCCTTGGCCCACTGTTCCCCTTTGCCGGTTGGCCCATAGGCCTTATTGTGCACATACCCTGTGAGCTTCTATTAAACTGCCCTCTCTCTGCTCTGGAATTAAATGCTCTCAGCAAATCCTACCTCCCTAAGATCCAGGTGATTGACCATTTCCCCACCTCCACCATCCCAGTAATAGTGAGCTTAATTAGAACCCATACAATTCCAAACTCACCCAGACATTCAGTGCAATATACCACCATCCATATCCTTAAATCTGCTAAGTATAATCCCAGCCTTGTTTCTTGCATGCTTGTCAACTGCAGATCGGCAGCACAACACACTACTGAGATAGCCGAAACCATCTTCAGTGAGGGAATCGACATTGCTTTCCTTACAGAAACTTGGCTCAATGACCACTCAACTGCTATTCTTGACCTACTTACTCCCCCTGAGTACTCCATCATTAGACAGGACAGGACTAATAGAACAGGTGGAGGTCTAGCCATAATCCACAAAACAGTAATCCAGCTCTCCATTCTAAAGAATGCTGAATACTGGACCTTTGAATACCTTGGGTTTGAACTTAATTATAAAGGCTCCTCGCCTATCAAACTGCATACTATGTACCACCCGCCTTATGAACGCACACTCTTCACTGAAGAGCTATCAGACCTACTGACTCAGTTCTCCTCATGTGTTTTGGGGCGATTATAGCATTCTTTTGAACATTGCAGAAGACTCCACAGTCAGGCACCTCGCAAACCTTCTTGCGATGAATGACCTAAATCAACTCTGCAACAAACCAGCTCACATCAAAGGCGCTACACTTGACGCTATCATCAGAAGCAATTAACTTGTCTCCCTTAATGACATCATTCCCATTGACTGGTCTGACCACTATCTCATACGGTTCAACATCAAGACCATCGTCAAACCTCCCTTGGTCTTAATAAACAAACCTAAGCTGTGGATCAGAAACCTCAAACAAGTCCCTGCGACTGAACTTGAGTCAAAGATTTGTTAACAACTTCAACGTCTCCCACACCCCCAAAACGCAAATGAGCTCACTACCCACTTCAATACGGCTGTAACTGAAGTTCTCAACCAACAAGTTGCACTGCTTAAACTAAAACAACAAAGAGCAATAAATCTAAATCATGGTTTAACACTGATCTCAACAATGAAAGAAGACAAGTTAGACTAGCTGAAAGAACTTGGAGACAAAACCCCACTTCTTTACATCTAACTCTCCGTAGAACTGCTAGGTTAGCTTACAAGAAGCTTCAGAGAAAAAACCTCCTTCATCCATATCCAACTTGATTGTGCAAAGAATATGCCCAGAGAAGTCTTTAACATTGTCAAATGACAAAACCTCATCCGGCCCACACCAAATATTTGCATCTAAAGAACAATGTGATGAAATTGTCAGTTTCCTTACAGACAAAATCGCAAAAATGGATCAATCCTTCCCTTAGGTTACTGCCCTTCCTCCTCTGCCAATCTCTTTTAACAACACCCCTCTCTCCACGACAGACCAACCACCTGAGCCTTTCAATAAACAATCAACACCAAATGGAACAAAGGACACATTTTTTAACACCCAACTGAAAAACGACGCCAATTGAACAAATTTCAAACCCATGACTGAGCTTGAAGTCTTTAATATCATTGTGAAATTAAAGCCGACCTCACACGCCAAAGACAAATACAACCTACTTGACTCCTTCAAATCTGGTTTCAGGAAAGGCTGCAGCACAGAAACTGCCATGCTCAACATTGCGGATGACATATATCATTCCTTAGAGAATGCAGATGTGTGCCTTCAAAACCTACTGGACCTCTCAGCGGCTTTCGATACAGTCAACCACTAAACCGTACTGTAATCGCCAAAGACACACTCGGGTTTCAATGTCACAACCCTAAAATGGTTCACTGTTATCCTCCAACATCAAACACAACAAATCAAAATTAATTCTGACCTCTTGAATCCAATTCCTGTTTTTCTTGGTGTCCTCCAGGGTTCAATACACTCCCCCTCTCTCTACAACATCTTCATGGAACCCCTTATTATAATGCTGAAACAAGCAGCGATCAATTATCACCTCTACTCTGATGTCATGCAACTCTACAACAAAATCAAATCACACAGCGACATCCTACATCTCAATCCTGGTTTTACTCCAACCATCGAAAATTGAACCCCAACAAAATGGAAATCATTTTATTCTCCCCCAAAAGTAACCAACTCCCAATCCAAGGCTGGATCACTAACCTCAAATCCCTAAACTGTCTGCTCACTCTATCACTTGGCTTAATCCCTAAGGCTTCACCCTGGACAAAGATTTGTCACAGAAGGACCATATAAAACACTAAGCCAATTGAGCGCTTTACACACTTAAACACATCAGAAAAATTAAACCCCGAAAACTCACCTTGCCCCCCCCCCGATTAGTACTCAGCATGGCAGCCCAGCTTATAACAGACTGCAAACGGTATGAAAACATCGCTCCTGCCCCTAAACCGGCTTTCCTTTGAAGGAATATGCGTCTACAAGACCGCCTGCATCACCCACAAAGCACTTCACTTTCAGTCCCCTGACTAATTAGACAACAAACTCGTAAGAGCAGGAAGTGCCAGCACTATGACAAGCTCAACCGCTCTTCTCCTTATACCTCGGAAACTAAAAAGGAAAACTACCCAGACTCACTCTTTTTCCGATAATGCTCCCAGCATGTGGAACTCCTCCTGAGGGACCTTCGCTGCAACCCCTCCTACCCAGGCTTCAAAAGAGATCTGAAACACCATCTCCTCAATAAATACTAGAGTCCATTAATCAAACTGTTCATACCTCTGGTAATCTGTTGGCCTTTCTTTCCTTGTGCACATCTTTATTGATCAGGTTGCCCTTCCCTCCAAGGTGCCTAATTTGTTTTTTTGACCTCATTTCAGTAATTTCCATCCTCCAAGGCCTTATATTTGTTTCTATGCATACAGTAATGTGTGCTCCTGTGTGGACTTTTACTACCCCTATCTTATTTTTTTATTTAATCTTGAACCTTTGATTATTACCTTGCTCTTGATTCTGTACAACACTCTGATACCGCAGGATCCAGCCTATCCAGCGTCTTATGGTCCCTCAATTGTTAATTGTTAGGACCTCATTTCAGTAATTCCATCCTTCATGTACCTACAATTGTTTCTTTGTACATTTTATTGTGTGCTCGTCTGTTGACTTTCACTTCCCTTCTTTTATAATTGCATGTAACCTTTAATTTAGTTTTATTTTATTTATTCAAATTTCAGTACATTCAACAAATAAAACTCATCAAGATTAATATGCAATTTCAAAGCATTGGCTATCATAACACACTACAGTACAGCTTTCTAACATCTGCATCTTATCCACAGTATCCACATTTTGGGTAATAGCAATATGTTAACATGTGACACATTTATACACCTTAGTCAGTCGAAATACTGAGTAAGTACGCAGTGAATGGGCCCCATACATCTTTTGGTTGTGACGCCTGAGGCAACTCCCCTGCATAGCACTTGAGCTGGTTGTGACAGTAGGCTATTTCCCTCATCCAATGATCATTTATCGGTGCAGATCCCCCCACCGTATGGAAACTCCTGTTTTGCTAGCAGCAAAGCAATAGCTACTAGTTTTCAATTAGCCGGCTGAATACTTTTATTGAAACTCAGCGGACACATTCGTGGGCTGCATTCCACCGTCTCCATGACCATAGCCGTGAGAGAGCGTGTGACTTGCACTCAATAGTCTTGCACCGTCGGACAGTCCCACGCTAAATGCATGAGACCTGCATCAAACGCCCCATATCTAATGCAGCTCGCATTGTCCTGAAAACGGTATTTAAAAAGTTTAATTGGGGTATAATACAACTGATGGATATATGGGAAGTGAATTATTCCAAAATTTCCATTCGCTGTCAATTGCCCTGCTAGCCTGCAGCACGCCATCCAGTCATCCACACTCATTGGTGTAGAAATAACAGCGTTCTATTTGGCCAAGGGCCCTTCATCCACCACAATTGCATCATTCTGTGACATGGTATATGTGGTGTATGGGTTGGGGCAGGGGTGACCTATGCCACAAAGTGGGGCCTACATATACCGCACACACAAACTGACACAGAGACTGGCTGCACTCTAGGGGCCGAAGACCACGAGCGGTCTCGCACCCATTTATTTATACCCGAGGGCTGCCCCGCCCTTAGGTCGTATGCGTGCGTGCGTGCGTAAGTGGACGGGCCAGGTGGCGCCGCCAGTACATCCCTCCAAACTCACAGATGATTAGTCCAGCCTTATTTAAAGTTCTTTGCACGGTGTATCCTCCAGGCATAGCCCTGGAGCCGCTGACTGGGAGTCGGGTTTGGTCGTAGGTTGTACCTTTGGCTTCTCTGTCCCTCAGCCCTGGGTTCACTTGCTGGTGCTATTTCTTCCTTCTCGGGGCTTGGTTGTAGATTATTAGAACTAGAACTGGTCTCTCCTCGTGCTGGTGAAGGTTCTCTGTCACGAGGGCTGGCAGCCGCCTCGGGAGCGATCGGCCGATCCTCAGTTGTCTCCATGTCTTCCAGCTCCTGTTCCTGGGTTCCTTCCTCCTCAGACACTTTCTTGAACCAGGATATATTCCTTGTCACCACTCTTGTGCCTCGGGCTACGGATATCATGGTGCCATGTATGTTCACAATCTCCCATATCTCTGGTTCAAATGTTGTTTGATACTTCCACTGATGGTGACGAGTCTTGAGGACCACGCGGTCCCCCACAGCGAGAGGCCTGACTCCTGCTTTCCTCGTTCGACTCGCCCTCTCGTTTGTGCGACGTCTCCTTTCTTGGGTTGCCTCGTGATCTAGTTCTGGGGCTTGCCATGCCGGGCTCACTGGTATGCAATCTTGCGGGGGTCTCCTGAACATGATATGCGCAGGGGCACACTTAGTGGTGCAGTGCGGTGTTTGCCTGTAAGCGTTCAGGAATTGCGACAGGCACTCCTCTGCTACTTCCCCTTTCTCCACGCCGATTCTTAGAGCCCTGTTCATTGTCCTCATGAATCGTTCAACCTCGCCATTGGCCTGAGGCCATTGAGGTGTGATTCTCCTGTTACGTATGCCTCGCCGGGTGAGGTGTGCATGAAACTCAGAGCCCTGGAACGGTGGTCCATTGTCCGACCTCACTTCCTCTGGGAATCCTAGCATGGCAAACGCCCGATCCAGGGCTGGCTTGACGTGGCTAAACACGGTGGATGGAATCACTTCTACCACTGGGAACTTTGAGCATGAGTCAACCAACACCATTGCCTGGCGCCCATCGGGGAACGACCCGAAGTCCATGCTTATTTTGGACCACGGGATGTTGCATGCACCTTCCGTGATGACAGGGTGCGGAGCAGGTTCCTGGCTGGAGATGACACACGAGTGGCAGTTGCGGATTTCCTCTTCCACTGCGCTGTCCATGCCAGGGAACCACACCCTTCCCCGCAGTCTAGCTTTTTTTTTGCCATGCCTTGATATCCTTGATGAGCCAGGCGCACAACCTCCCTCTGCAGGCATGAGGGGATGACAATGGTGGTTCCTCGTAACACTACCCCATGAGGTCCTGTGCTTAGTTCGCTTTGTGCACGCCACATCTGTTGGCGAAAGGTCTGTTCTTCCGCTGTGAGGGCACTGGCTCCGTGTAGGAAGTGTTTCCAGCTACGGTCCTCCAGGGTGCGTTTCACCCTCCTCAGGCACTCATCTTGGTCAGTGGCCACTCCAATCTCCTCAAGCGTGAGGGCTTGAGGGCAAGCCTCCTGGGACAGGATCCTCACAAATTCTTCCACCTCTTCCGGGTCCTCTTGTTCCGGCGCCACTGACGCGTGACCCGGGTGTCTTGAGAGGAAATCCGCTGGGTTGTCCTCCCCAGGCCGAAAAACGACGTCAAATCGGTACGTCTGAAGCTGAACGGCCCACCGTTCAATTCTGGGTGGCGCGAGTCTGGCTGTTCCCGCAAACAGCGGGACCAGTGGTTTGTGGTCTGTCACCACCGTAAACTCGTGTCCGAAAAGGTAAAGATGAAAGTACTGACATGCCCATTTGATGGCGAGCGCCTCTCTTTCAATCTGCACGTATCGCATTTCAGTGGCGTTAGTGCTCGACTAGCGTATGCCGTGGGAACCCATGAGTGATCCTCTGTCTTCTGAAGCAGGACCGCCCCTAGCCCTACCGGGCTGGCATCCACGACAACCTCCGTTTGACGATGCGGCCAGAAGTACGCCATGACTTTGTCATCAATCAGGGCCTCTTTTACCGCTTTGAACGCCTCATCCTCCCTTGCAGACCATGCTCATGGTTGTCCGGATTTGGTAAGCACCCGCAAGGGCTCCGATAGGGACGCCAGATTGGGGATAAACCGACCACAATAGGTGGCCATCCCCAGGAAGCTGCGGACTTCCGTTGCTGACGTCGGCTTGGGCGCTGATCGGATGGCCTCCGCTTTCTTGGGGTCTACTCTCAGGCCGTCGCGAGAAAAGATGTATCTGAAGAATTCGACTGATTCGTTGTAGAATGAGCATTTCTCGCGGTGGAGCGTTAGTCCATGATCTGCTAGGCGCTGGAGCGCGGCTCTGAGGTGCCCATGATGCTCTTCTAAGGTCTTGGAGAAGACCAGAATGTCATCACTTAGATTGATGACTCCAGGCAGTCCCGATAAGGTCTCTCTGATCGCATTTTGGAATACCTCGGCGGCCGAGGAAACTCCAAAGCTTAAACGTTTGAACCTGCGGAGGCCAACATGGGTAGAGAATGTTGTGATGTTCCAGCTATCCGGGTGGAGCTCCAGCTGATGGTAGCCTGTGTTTAAATCCAACTTTGAGAACCATTTGGCCCCGTTTAAATCAGCCACGATGTCGTCCATCGTTGGTGTGAGATGACGTTCTCTTTTGATTGCTTTATTTGGGAGACGCATGTCCACGCACAGTCTTATTGCACCTGGTTGCTTGGGTTTGGGTGCAACCACAAGGGGCGATACCCATGGAGTGGGTCCTGATACTTTTTCGATTACCTCCAGCTTTTCAAGTTTGACGAGCTCCTCCTCCACCTGCGGCCGCAGGTGGAACGGCACCCTCCGGTGCCGCAGTGCCGTTGGTCTTACTGTGCGGTCAATGTGCAACTTGAACACCTTCCCCTTCAGGCAACCCAGGCCTCGGAAGAGCGTCGGAAAGTCTCTTAGCAGGGCATCTGCATGCCGTTCATGTAATTGGTTGGCAAAGAATACCAGCTGGAGGTCCTCCGCGGTGTGGCAGCTGAGTAGCGTGCCCCGTCTGCCCCCTGTCACATGAAACTTTGTGTTCACCGTCTGGTCGTTGCATGACACCGTCACGTCAATGACTCCTCGTAAGGGTAGAGGTTCATCACTGTCGTAAGTGTATATTCTGGCTTTTGAGGGCAACAGCGGTGGTCGAGGATGAAGTTGTTCGTATTGTATGCTATCCATTACGTTCACCGAAGCCCCCGTATCGATCAAGGCCTTCACCGGGGATCCTGAAATGTCCACTTCACACATCGGTGGCTGCCTTTTCCTCAACCCATCTCTACCCACGAAGGAGACGAAGAACACATCGTCGTCGTCGTCGTCTTCCTCCAACCGGAATGCAGTCTGGTGGGCGTCGCCACATGGTCCGGGATCCTAGAGAGAGAGAGTTGACGCACACTTTGGGTGGTTGACCTACCACTGGGGCCGGCACGGCGACTGCTGCGGCAGACTTTAGCGAAGTGGTTCATTTTCCCACAGTTGGAGCACGATTTTCCTCGTGCAAAGCACCGTCCGCCCGAAGGATGTTCTATCCCGCAGTTCCCGCACATGGATCGCAACGTGGCCGCCTGCTGGTGCGTTGCGCGGGCTGCTGAGGCCGCTTCCGCACCACATCCACGTGCTCTTCCTTGATTGCCACGTGCTTCGCCGGTGTCGTGGGACCGTCCAGAGCGGCCTGCATCGCCTCCGCTCTAGCGTTGGAGAGTGCATGCGATCTAGCCAACACGAGGATCTCATCCAGGCTAATGCGTGGCTGACGTAAGATTAAACGACGTAGCTGACCTGACCTGCAACCCTGTATGAGCTGAGCCCTGATCTCCAGAGTTCTATCCGGCAATTCACACAATGTCGTGAGCTTGCGCAGCCTCGCGTAGAAGACGTCGATCGATTCTCCTTCCGCCTGGCGGGCCTGGCGCAGTTTAAACCACTCAAAGTCCGGGTTTGCACGGGGGTCGAAATGGCGGTTGAGGGCCGTGATTGCCGCTGCATAGTCGTTGCTCTCTCCCCGGTCCGGTAGCGTTTCAAACAGTTCATATAATTCGTCGCCTCCATAACACATTAGTGAGCACTTGACCTTGCTGTCGGTCTCCCTGACTCCTACGAAGTAGTGTTCCAGGCGTCCAAGCCACAAACGCCATCTCGCTGCTGCAGTGGCTGGCTCGGCCAGCTCGCTGAAAGGCGGAATTGGGGCCGCCATGGCATGACCCGGCGCAGTGGTTGCAGTGTTCCTTGCAGGGACTGGAGGTGGCGGACCTGCTGGCACCTGGCCAGCATTTGGCGAGACCACGGGCGGAGGGGTGGGAGATCGCCTGTCAGGAACAGTGGCCGCTGCTCCCCCCGTTGCTTGAAGGCTCATCTTCGGCACGGAGGCCGGCTGCTAGAACTAGGGTGACGGTGGTGACCCTTAGAGACCTGTGGTGGGAGCGCTGCAACAGTTCCGTGCCTTCTGGCTGAGCAGCTGATGTTCAGAGGTGCACCTCCCTCACGATCGATGATTGCGGGCCCCCAATAGTCACTGTAGGCGCTGCTGGATGTGCTTCTCCCACCAAAAACGGCCGAACCGGAGCTCCGCGAGATGCGTGAGCGTTGATAGGGCAGCCGTCCCGCCTCCGCGAGATGCGTGGTCTTCAGCAGGCGTGCTGCGAGGGCCGAGCCAGTCCCTCCGATTAGCGCTGCGCGCGATACGCTTCCCTTGCGCTCTCCATTAGGGTGGCGGCTAGGGGTGTGACGGCGCAGGCCCTTCCCCACGAGGGCTTGCCAGCCACAGCACACTCTCCTCACCTCGTGCGCCGTGACGGGCGCCTGACCTCCACCGAGCTCCGACAGGGCTGGGACACAGCAGCACAGCGGGGCGGCACCCGCGAGGGAAAATCAGCGCCGGCCGGGGGCTCCAGCGCAGGCAGCACGAGCGCGGCACCGGCAGCACCGCGGGACCCAGCAGGTGCGTCCACGGGGGGGGGGGGGGGCGAGGCGTGGGTAACGTACCCGCCTCGTCGCCAATGTGGTGTATGGGTTGGGGCAGGGGTGACCTATGCCACAAAGTGGGGCCTACATATACCGCACACACAAACTGACACAGAGACTGGCTGCACTCTAGGGGCCGAAGACCACGAGCGGTCTCGCACCCATTTATTTATACCCGAGGGCTGCCCCGCCCTTAGGTCGTATGCGTGCGTGCGTAAGTGGACGGGCCGGGTGGCGCCGCCAGTACATCCCTCCAAACTCACAGATGATTAGTCCAGCCTTATTTAAAGTTCTTTGCACGGTGTATCCTCCAGGCATAGCCCTGGAGCCGCTGACTGGGAGTCGGGTTTGGTCGTAGGTTGTACCTTTGGCTTCTCTGTCCCTCAGCCCTGGGTTCACTTGCTGGTGCTATTTCTTCGTTCTCGGGGCTTGGTTGTAGATTATTAGAACTAGAACTGGTCTCTCCTCGTGCTGGTGAAGGTTCTCTGTCACGAGGGCTGGCAGCCGCCTCGGGAGCGATCGGCCGATCCTCAGTTGTCTCCATGTCTTCCAGCTCCTGTTCCTGGGTTCCTTCCTCCTCAGACACTTTCTTGAACCAGGATATATTCCTTGTCACCACTCTTGTGCCTCGGGCTACGGATATCATGGTGCCATGTATGTTCACAATCTCCCATATCTCTGGTTCAAATGTTGTTTGATACTTCCACTGATGGTGACGAGTCTTGAGGACCACGCGGTCCCCCACAGCGAGAGGCCTGACTCCTGCTTTCCTCGTTCGACTCGCCCTCTCGTTTGTGCGACGTCTCCTTTCTTGGGTTGCCTCGTGATCTAGTTCTGGGGCTTGCCATGCCGGGCTCACTGGTATGCAATCTCGCGGGGGTCTCCTGAACATGATATGCGCAGGGGCACACTTAGTGGTGCAGTGCGGTGTTTGCCTGTAAGCGTTCAGGAATTGCGACAGGCACTCCTCTGCTACTTCCCCTTTCTCCATGCCGATTCTTAGAGCCCTGTTCATTGTCCTCATGAATCGTTCGACCTCGCCATTGGCCTGAGGCCATTGAGGTGTGATTATCCTGTTACGTATGCCTCGCCGGGTGAGGTATGCATGAAACTCAGAGCCCTGGAACGGTGGTCCATTGTCCAACCTCACTTCCTCTGGGAATCCTAGCATGGCAAACGCCCGATCCAGGGCTGGCTTGACGTGGCTAAACACGGTGAATGGAATCACTTCTACCACTGGGAACTTTGAGCATGAGTCAACCAACACCATTGCCTGGCGCCCATCGGGGAACGACCCGAAGTCCATGCTTATTTTGGACCACGGGATGTTGCATGCACCTTCCGTGATGACAGGGTGCGGAGCAGGTTCCTGGCTGGAGATGACACACGAGTGGCAGTTGCGGATTTCCTCTTCCACTGCGCTGTCCATGCCAGGGAACCACACCCTTCCCCGCAGTCTAGCTTTTTTTTTTGCCATGCCTTGATATCCTTGATGAGCCAGGCGCACAACCTCCCTCTGCAGGCATGAGGGGATGACAATGGTGGTTCCTCGTAACACTACCCCATGAGGTCCTGTGCTTAGTTCGCTTTGTGCACGCCACATCTGTTGGCGAAAGGTCTGTTCTTCCGCTGTGAGGGCACTGGCTCCGTGTAGGAAGTGTTTCCAGCTACGGTCCTCCAGGGTGCGTTTCACCCTCCTCAGGCACTCATCTTGGTCAGTGGCCACTCCAATCTCCTCAAGCGTGAGGGCTTGAGGGCAAGCCTCCTGGGACAGGATCCTCACAAATTCTTCCACCTCTTCCGGGTCCTCTTGTTCCGGCGCCACTGACGCGTGACCCGGGTGTCTTGAGAGGAAATCCGCTGGGTTGTCCTCCCCCGGCCGAAAAACGACGTCAAATCGGTACGTCTGAAGCTGAACGGCCCACCGTTCAATTCTGGGTGGCGCGAGTCTGGCTGTTCCCGCAAATAGCGGGACCAGTGGTTTGTGGTCTGTCACCACCGTAAACTCGTGTCCGAAAAGGTAAAGATGAAAGTACTGACATGCCCATTTGATGGCGAGCGCCTCTCTTTCAATCTGCACGTATCGCATTTCAGTGGCGTTAGTGCTCGGCTAGCGTATGCCGTGGGAACCCATGAGTGATCCTCTGTCTTCTGAAGCAGGACCGCCCCTAGCCCTACCGGGCTGGCATCCACGACAACCTCCGTTTGACGATGCGGCCAGAAGTACGCCATGACTTTGTCATCAATCAGGGCCTCTTTTACCGCTTTGAACGCCTCATCCTCCCTTGCAGACCATGCCCATGGTTGTCCGGATTTGGTAAGCACCCGCAAGGGCTCCGATAGGGACGCCAGATTGGGGATAAACCGACCACAATAGGTGGCCATCCCCAGGAAGCTGCGGACTTCCGTTGCTGACGTCGGCTTGGGCGCTGATCGGATGGCCTCCGCTTTCTTGGGGTCTACTCTCAGGCCGTCGCGAGAAAAGATGTATCTGAAGAATTCGACTGATTCGTTGTAGAATGAGCATTTCTCGCGGTGGAGCGTTAGTCCATGATCTGCTAGGCGCTGGAGCGCGGCTCTGAGGTGCCCATGATGCTCTTCTAAGGTCTTGGAGAAGACCAGAATGTCATCACTTAGATTGATGACTCCAGGCAGTCCCGATAAGGTCTCTCTGATCGCATTTTGGAATACCTCGGCGGCCGAGGAAACTCCAAAGCTTAAACGTTTGAACCTGCGGAGGCCAACATGGGTAGAGAATGTTGTGATGTTCCAGCTATCCGGGTGGAGCTCCAGCTGATGGTAGCCTGCGTTTAAATCCAACTTTGAGAACCATTTGGCCCCGTTTAAATCAGCCACGATGTCGTCCATCGTTGGTGTGAGATGACGTTCTCTTTTGATTGCTTTATTTGGGAGACGCATGTCCACGCACAGTCTTATTGCACCTGGTTGCTTGGGTTTGGGTGCAACCACAAGGGGCGATACCCATGGAGTGGGTCCTGATACTTTTTCGATTACCTCCAGCTTTTCAAGTTTGACGAGCTCCTCCTCCACCTGCGGCCGCAGGTGGAACGGCACCCTCCGGTGCCGCAGTGCCGTTGGTCTTACTGTGCGGTCAATGTGCAACTTGAACACCTTCCCCTTCAGGCAACCCAGGCCTCGGAAGAGCGTCGGAAAGTCTCTTAGCAGGGCATCTGCATGCCGTTCATGTAATTGGTTGGCAAACAATACCAGCTGGAGGTCCTCCGCGGTGTGGCAGCTGAGTAGCGTGCCCCGTCTGCCCCCTGTCACATGAAACTTTGTGTTCACCGTCTGGTCGTTGCATGACACCCTCACGTCAATGACTCCTCGTAAGGGTAGAGGTTCATCACTGTCGTAAGTGTATATTCTGGCTTTTGAGGGCAACAGTGGTGGTCGAGGATGAAGTTGTTCGTATTGTATGCTATCCATTACGTTCACCGAAGCCCCCGTATCGATCAAGGCCTTCACCGGGGATCCTGAAATGTCCACTTCACACATCGGTGGCTGCCTTTTCCTCAACCCATCTCTACCCACGAAGGAGACGAAGAACACATCGTCGTCGTCGTTGTCCTCCTCCAACCGGAATGCAGTCTGGTGGGCGTCGCCACATGGTCCGGGATCCTAGAGAGAGAGAGTTGACGCACACTTTGGGTGGTTGACCTACCACTGGGGCCGGCACGGCGACTGCTGCGGCAGACTTTAGCGAAGTGGTTCATTTTCCCACAGTTGGAGCACGATTTTCCTCGTGCAAAGCACCGTCCGCCCGAAGGATGTTCCATTCCCGCACATGGATCGCGACGTGGCCGCCTGCTGGTGCGTTGCGCGGGCTGCTGAGGCCGCTTCCGCACCACATCCACGTGCTCTTCCTTGATTGCCACGTGCTTCGCCGGTGTCGTGGGACCGTCTAGCGTTGGAGAGTGCATGCGATCTAGCCAACACGAGGATCTCATCCAGGCTAATGCGTGGCTGACGTAAGATTAAACGACGTAGCTGACCTGACCTGCAACCCTGTATGAGCTGAGCCCTGATCTCCAGAGTTCTATCCGGCAATTCACACAATGTCGTGAGCTTGCGCAGCCTCGCGTAGAAGACGTCGATCGATTCTCCTTCCGCCTGGCGGGCCTGGCGCAGTTTAAACCACTCAAAGTCCGGGTTTGCGCGGGGGTCGAAATGGCGGTTGAGGGCCGTGATTGCCGCTGCATAGTCGTTGCTCTCTCCCCGGTCCGGTAGCGTTTCAAACAGTTCATATAATTCGTCACCTCCATAACACATTAGTGAGCGCTTGACCTTGCTGTCGGTCTCCCTGACTCCTACGAAGTAGTGTTCCAGGCGTCCAAGCCACAAACGCCATCTCGCTGCTGCAGTGGCTGGCTCGGCCAGCTCGCTGAAAGGCGGAATTGGGGCCGCCATGGCATGACCCGGCGCGGTGGTTGCAGTGTTCCTTGCAGGGACTGGAGGTGGCGGACCTGCTGGCACCTGGCCAGCATTTGGCGGTACCACGGGCGGAGGGGTGGGAGATCGCCTGTCAGGAACAGTGGCCGCTGCTCCCCCCGTTGCTTGAAGGCTCATCTTCGGCACGAAGGCCGGCTGCTAGCACTAGGGTGACGGTGGTGACCCTCAGAGACCTGTGGTGGGAGCACGGCAACAGTTCCGTGCCTTCTGGCTGAGCAGCTGATGTTCAGAGGTGCACCTCCCTCACGATCGATGATTGCGGGCCCCCAATAGTCACTGTAGGCGCTGCTGGATGTGCTTCTCCCACCAAAAACGGCCGAACCGGAGCTCCGCGAGATGCGTGAGCGTTGATAGGGCAGCCGTCCCGCCTCCGCGAGATGCGTGGTCTTCAGCAGGCGCGCTGCGAGGGCCGAGCCAGTCTCTCCGATTAGCGCTGCGCGCGATACCCTTCCCTTGCGCTCTCTTGTAGGGTGGCGGCTAGGGGTGTGACGGCGCAGGCCCTTCCCCACGAGGGCTTGCCAGCCACAGCACACTCTCCTCACCTCGTGCGCCGTGACGGGCGCCTGACCTCCACCGAGCTCCTACAGGGCTGGGACACAGCAGCACAGCGGGGCGGCACCCGCGAGGGAAAATCAGCGCCGGCCGCGGGCTCCAGCGCAGGCAGCACGAGCGCGACACCGGCAGCACCGCGGGACCCAGCAGGTGCGTCCACGGGGGGGGGGCGAGGCGTGGGTAACGTACCCGCCTCGTCGCCAATGTGGTGTATGGGTTGGGGCAGTGGTGACCTATGCCACAAAGTGGGGCCTACATATACCGCACACACAAACTGACACAGAGACTGGCTGCACTCTAGGGGCCGAAGACCACGAGCGGTCTCGCGCCCATTTATTTATACCCGAGGGCTGCCCCGCCCTCAGGTCGTATGCGTGCGTGCGTAAATGGACGGGCCGGGTGGCGCCGCCAGTACATCATATAGCCGAGTAGTAAGCCGACACCGTGTTTCTGTCGTGTAGATCAACTGGAGGGCCCCCAATGTCCATGGCTTCTCTGGTAATTGTGGGTATAAGGAGCGCATGGCTGCATAAAGTCTACTATATGTGAATAACAACACTGGAAACCCTTTTCCCTCTATTAGAACCACTGAGGCATCTATACATTTCTACTCTCGATAGATATCTCCCATTGTATGTAGTCCCGCTACACGTAAAATATTTAGTGAACCATTCTCTCTTGTAACGGAGATACCAGAATGGGGTGCAATAGTGGCATAGTTGAGGCATACACTGGGTCCACCTTCGCCCTTCACCCAAGTGCCCTCCACGCTTGTACTGTGCACTATACCGTATCTATTTCAACTCATTCAAAAATAGTGTTATTATTTGTAATCATGGCTTAAGTGGAACAGGATGTACCACACCCACTTCAACCGCTATGTGTGGGATTTAAGCTGGAGCATGCTGCCAATAATAAGCAAAATGCGCCAGAACCCAAAGATAATATAATTGTAAATCTGGGGCCATAAATCCCCCTTGTTCATAGGGAAGTGCTAGCATTTCCCATCTAAGCCTTGGCTTTTTCCCTGCTCACGCCAGAGTAGAGCACAAAGTGAGATAAAAACCTGTTTTGTTAAGGGTATGGGAATGGGAATGTTTGTGAACAAATACAAGAACTTTGGTAGCACTATCATTTTCATCAACGCTATTCTATCCGCAAGGGACAGTGGTAGTTTAATTCATCTTGTCAAGTGTTCTTCCAACAGCGATATCGCCCTACCATAATTAGTATGTATTATGACCACCTGGGGGTCCCTGTGGATCCATATCCCTAGGTACTTTACTGGCTCCGTGCACCATTCCAGTGGGTATCGTAAGTCAACGGGCCCAGTACCTGGAGTCAGGTGAAGAGGAATAGAGTTGGACCAATTGATACCCAATCCTGAGTACCACTCAAATCTTACATATTCTCGAATAAGCTTCTCCAAGTGTACCTCCGCCTCCTGCACATACAGAACCATGTCATCAGCGTACATGGATACTGCAAGCGGCCTCTGGTGAAAGCGCATTAATGCTACTGCATGCCTCTGTCGTAATATGCATGTGAGTGGCTCGAGGACCACCACGAATAACAGTGGCAACAGGGGGCACCCTTGCCTTGTACAGCGATGTCTCTCAAATTTTCCGGACGTATGCCTATTAACCAGCACATGTGCCACAGGGTCTGAGTACAGAAGCTTGATCCAGTTAGGGTAAGCTTCTGGCACTCCCATGCAATGCAATACAGCTAACATATACTTCAATGAAATGTCACCAAATGCCTTTACGGCATCCAATAATACCGCCACAGCAGGCAACCCTAACTCTAAAATATGCAACTCAGCAAACAATGTGCGTAAATTCTGCTAGGTAGACCGAGCCAGCACAAATCCTGACTGGTCCAGCAGTACCATTGTTGGCAATAGGAAATGGAGTTGAGTGGCGATGACCTAAGCCAATATCTTTGCATCAGTGTTCATAAGAGATAGCGGCCTGTACGAGTCACAACTATTGGGAGGCTTACCGCGCTTCAACAATGTAATTATCAGCGTTTCCCGGAGAGTGGCAGGCAGACACTTTTTTATATGCTTCCATATACATAGCATAGAGTTGGGGAGCCAATAAATCAATGTAATCTTTATAGAATTTCCCAGGCAGACCATCTCACCCTGTAGCTTTCCCGTTGGGCAATGCAGCAATAGCCTATTTTATTTCCTCTAACATTATGTGTTGCTCTAGAAAATATCGCAGTCCACGTGTGAGCCACACCAGCGCTATATCCTCCAAATATTATGCAATATCTGGTTTCTCTGCTGAATAATGAGCACCATACATGCTTTTATAGTACTGAACAAACGTGGTAAGTATACCCTGTGTGTCGTATTGAACTATATTCTCACTAGAGATCGCTTCCACTATATGTGTTCTTGCCCCTGGTTCTGCAATTCTACTGGCTAGCGCCTTCCCGGGTTTGCCACCCTCCCAATAATTTCTTGCTTTCCATCTCTGTGACTTGAGTTGCACCGCTTGTTCCACTATTTCATTATATTCTGTAATGTTCTCCCTAATTTCTGCTAGTGTATACTCCTCTTTCGTTATATCATAGATCCTTTCCAAGTTCCCCAGGTCTACTTCGAGCTGTCACAGCCTCCCATGTATGAATCTAAGAACCCCAGCTTGAAGACTAATACATGTACCACTAAGTGTTACTTTGAATGCCTCCCAAATGATTTCCATACTCTGTACTCAGTGTACATGATGTTCAAAGAACTCTGCAATTGCCACCCTCACTCCTTCCCGGAATACCTGATCGAGCAGTGAGGACAGCTGCAATCACCATTGAAACTGTGGGGGCATGTGTGTGGGAACAGACTTAGCCATCAAAACGGGTGCATGATCTGATAATGTCTTTGGTAAATGTTTGACCCTTAATCCATGTAATTACATCTTTGGTGATTAGCCAATAATCTAGCCGCAACCATGATTTATGTATGTAGGAGTGATATGTGCCTTCTTTAAATCTCGGGTGCCTCATCGCCAAATATCAGTGAGACCCAAATCCTTCATGCCCCCCACAATTACTTCTGCTGCTCATTTAGTACAGCTGATCTTCCCCTTGCACAAATGACACATTAAAATCCCCAATTCAGATAATTGCAGAGGGAGGTAATTTGTGTAGCTTAACCCATATCATTGCAAAGAAGGCCGGGTCGTCTATGTTCAGCCCATATACATTGACATTAGTTATGATTGTGCCATGCAGTTTTCCTGGCACTATTATATGTCATTCCTGTTCATCCATTTCTGAATGTGTGAGGACAAAGGGCACATTCCTTTGAGTGAGGATCATCACGACCCTCGCATAGAAGGAATAGGAGGATGTCATCTTCACCCCAGCACATCTTTCTGCTATTTTCTGTTCTGTTCAGCTAGTAAGGTGCGTTTCCTGTAGGAGTGCTACCTGAAAACCTTGCTGATCGAGATAGGCCAGCACCTGACGTGTTTTCTTTGGGTTGGTGAGGCCTGAACATTCCATGTCACCCAAGAGATTACATTCTTAGTGTTCACTCCTGTGTCACCCATTTCTTCTTAGCTACGAATGTGTGTTATTTATCTATCTATACAAACTCCTCAATTCTAAAATATGCGCAGCATGTTTTTTCTCAAATATATATCCCCAATTACCCCCTCCCACCTTAGCATCCCAATCATGCCAAGAGATCCCATGTATAACAGGACATAACAATAAAAATCCATCGAACTATATTGTCCCCAGTATTGCGGTGTAAACACTATTTTTAAACAGTTGGGGGTTTCCCCTCTAACGGGTCGCCAGTAGCCTGCTTACCCCGTTGCTGGGAGGGGGGTCAGGGCTGTTCCTGAAACACTGCATCTTCATCTATCTTAGTCCACCCTATATGGGGCAAGTTTTTAGTCTCTGGTCATGTCCATTAATATAGATGCCATCCACAGCCGCTATCAGGCGGTAATCTATGGTCTGTTCTTAGTAGCCTACATAGTATTATACATTGTCTACATTTGACCTATCAATATCGCAGTGGATTCATACAAACCATATGCTTCACTACAATTTCTATATCAACACCTGCCTCCTTACCCTCATTTATTACCAGCCTAAACAGTTTAATCTTCGTTGTCTGCATTGTTGCCTGTGTGGTTCATTGCTTCTCGTCATTCCACTTGCTTGACAAAGGCCATTGCTTCCTTGGGTGACACAAATATCTTGGCTTTGCCCTTATGTTGGATCCTGAGACATGCAGGATACAGCATGGTGTATTATATTTTCAAAGTTTACATTTTCTTTTTAACCTGTTGGAACTCACGTCTCACCTACTGTACCACTGCTGTGAAATCTGGATAAAGAGCAACCTCGATCCCTTGATAGGTAGTGGTACCCTTCTCTCAGGCTAGTCTAAGTGCGGTATCACAATCTCGGTAATTCAACAAATGAGTGAATATGGGCCTCGGTGGAGCACCCAGTACTGGCATGGGGGCCAAGGATCTGTTTGCATGCTCCACAATGAGCATTGATGAAAAATGTTCAGGACTCAGCATATCTTTCAGCATGGCCTCTACATACAGCTCAATTTCGCCTCTACTGGTGGTATCAGGCACTCCTGTAATGCAGAGATTATTGCGTAGCAACCTCGCATCAAGGTCTACATTCTTGGCTTGTATCACCGCTAAGAGCTTTTCTATTTGCGAACATGATGTAGTGACCTTGTCCAGCATATCTTTTGTTGTGGATATATGCTGTTCCGCTTCCGTAAGGTGAGACACTTGTTTATCGAGTTTTGCCGCCATGCTATCCATTCTGAAATTGAGGCAGTCAGTCTTTTTATCAATCGAATGCAAACTCTGTTGCATTGCCAGGGGTGTACTTTCCAGCGCACTACTGCCCCCTCTCCAGCTCTTGCTCATTATCCAAGGATGGCTGATGTTGGGATTTAGCTGGGCCCTTAGACTCGAAGGTACGTCTAGATTGCTGTTTGTCTGCTGTACCCATGTTGTTTTTTTATACTCTTTGCACCAGGGCACCTATGCCAGCACTTTCACCACACAATGCTTTTTCACGTGGCACCTCCGCTGTCTCTACGCTGGAATGCCACTGCAATGCCGCCACTCCCAGCTGCTTCAAAACGCGAGTTCCTTAGCCAGTATAGTCAAACCGCTACACTTCCACGACAAGCAGCCACACTATGGTCTATAGCGTTACTGAGTTGTGAGCTAATTTGTTAGGCCATGCAGCGGTTGGGTACCCCCAAAAGGACTCTGTCAAAAATGGCTAATTTATACTAAAGAGCTCCCATGGGGATTACTATGCTCGTTTTAGCAGGTGATCTTGTTGTGCCAATGCCTGCTCTGCTGCATTATATTGTCCCTCCGTAGTAACTTTAAAGGAGTGGGCCGTTACCACCACACGTCTGCTGCGGCCCACTCACAAGTCTCTGAAAGTAGGTCTCTATGGTAAACTATTGGTGACTGGTACACCCAGCCGGTATTGTTTCTTAGCTGCAGCACTATATAATAGGGTGTCCTGCGTAATTTAATCCTCCATTGGCAGCATTTCACCAACTTCCACAGGACATACCATGTCTACACAGTCCTGCGGTTTGGTCGATGCAGGCAGCGTGCTTTGTCTCATCTCTGCCGCACCGTCTATACACTTCTCCTCATGGCTACCCTCGATCCGTCTGCTTTAGCCGCGTCGCACTGTTTACACACAGTGCAAAAGCTTTGCCAACACAGCTGTTGTCTTCCCTGGCCTCCGAGACTTGCAGATAATGGTTACCAGCCCACAAGGTCCTCACCGCTCCTGCAGCTGTACCAGGGATACGCCCACCCGGCCTCACGCACCACAGCAGTCCGGTGCAGGTCAGTGCTGTTACTTCACGCTCACCTCGGGCAGTTGGGGCTCCACGGGCACTCTGCTCACTGTTGAATTGCTCCGGTCCTCCACGGCATCAGTCGGCAGCCTCCACAATCATATACCTGCACAGTAGTCGATAGTCAACCTGTTGCTTCTATCTCAGCATTAGAGAGCAGCCATTTTCCTCAGACCTCGCCTTCGTCTGCATTTACGAGCATCTCGCTGAAAATTCTTCTTGCTGCCCATCAACTTGCTCTCTGGGGCATCCTTACTCTGTTCCCTTCTGTTTTTGCCCTTGACAGCAGCGCTATTGTAGGATTTACGAATGGATTGAGGCCCGACCAGCCGAGCAGTAGTAATGTGCAGCCATTTTGCATTGGGCTTTTTAGCGTCCCCCAATCAATGTATGTAACCATGAACCAATGATTATTGCCTTGCTCTTGACTCTGTAAAGTGCTCTGATACCTGTGGGTCTAGCTAGCACTATATAAAACCTTTAAATAAATAAACAAACCCTGGTTTGCCCGCAAAATATAGTACTCTGAAAGACTGCACGGCTGCACACTTGGAACAACAGCCCTGAGGACTTTGCCTCATTTCAAAACGGATTAAGGAGCGGACTCCATGAAAGCAACTGGCAAACAGAGCTTCCCAGCTCCATTTCCCCAGCCTTGAGTGCATCCATTGAACTTTTAAAGATTTGGCTAGGTGCATTGTGGACATTTTAGTCTAAAATTTCCAAGGATCATCTCAGAGCTTCTAGTCCTTTGGGTATGTAATAATAATGACTTTATTGCATGATTAATTAAAACCTTCGCCAACAAGTAAAACATAATTTCACACGAAGTAGCTTCACCATTAAATAATGCTAAAAGATTACACATGTATTGTAATTCTATAAAATTGCGGAGGAAGAAAAACTGGTGGATGAGATAGTTCATCATAAGGCTTGTTCTCGTGGATAGTTGCACCCCGTGAAGAAATGTTTATGGAGAATATAAGGGTCGATGAACTCAGAGTGGGCCCATGCTGACTGCTAACAGCTTAGCGACCAAGGAAGTATTTGTGGATCTAATCAAAGCCCTAATGGTCGGCGCTGTAATGCTGGTCTCATAAACCAGCTGGCATAGCATAAAGACCAGCAACTTGTGGGCCTTCCAGACTTAACTTTGCATTTGTTCCATCATAAACCGAACAAGGCTGCAAGACAGGCGGATATTACTGCCCTCAAAACAGGCCTTTACCGCCTCCCTGCATGATCGAACCTGACTTGCAATCAGTAGCTGTTTTAGAAACTGTCTCCTTTCTGCTCCCAAGCCATTGCAGATGCATAGTAGATGTATTACGTCTTCATTTTGATCTCCACACAGTCTGCAGCAGTTAGAGGTGTTTGTTTGTTTCCACGGAGGAAGGTGGGGCTTTGCTGGTAGGATTCCCAGCCTCAGATGTAGGAGCCGTTCTTTTGTAATTCTTGAAAAACCTGTTCCTAAGTATAATAGGGGCTTTGTTGACATGTAACTCTGGATTACGAACCAGCCGTGGGCCCTCCTGCTAAGGGCAGCTTTATCTTCTGCGAGAGATAGAATCTTTACTGATTTGTTTACCAGGACCTTGAAGCTTTTCTGGGATCAGCAGGAGTCCCATAGGTCCTGTAAAGCTAGCAGCTTGATTGCTGAATGAAGGTAACTCATCGCTAGGCTATCATTTCTCCTTGTGCTTTCCAGCCACAGGTGTGAGTTTAATGTGCCCGGCTCGGCCCCCTTTATTTTAAACCAGCATTTGGCATAGGCCCCTCTCCGTGAGATTTGCTGCTTTTGCAGACCGAACTCTAATCTTATTTGAGCTGGTGAGGTGAATTGCGGAAGACTGAATATTATTCTTAGGGCCTTGGCGACCACTGTGTCCAAGGTAGCCTCGTCTCTTCCTCTCATTGCATCACTTCCGTAAGTGATGGAGGGTAGCAGTCACTCTCAAAGCACTTCTAGCAAAGGGAGAAGGCTAGGGTCGGTTATTGTTTGCTTGATGTTTTTAAAGCAACTGCCAGTGCGGTCCCTCTGCCTTTGATGGATGCTTTCTGTTTGGAAAATGAGCCATTTCTCTCAAATATGATTCCAAATACTTATACTCCTCTGTTGGCACTAGCAGCCGGTTATTCATTGACCATCGCGGGTAGGGTTTGGTGAGTCCTTGGTTTAATACCATTACTTTCGATTTTTCCAGGTTTATGGTCAGCCCATTTTTATCAGCGAATGTACTTTTGGTGTTTATCAGATGCTGGTGGCTGATTGGAGTACGGCTGATTAGTAGCAGGTCATCTGCGTACAAGAGGTTCGATAGAGTTAAGCCCCCCAGGTTTGGGGCATGATGGTTGCACTTGTCCAGCTCGGTGGAGAGGTCTGAGACAAAAAGGTGGAACAGGGTTGGGGCCAGGACGTAGCCCTGCTTCAGCCCTTTGAAAGTTGGTATTCTCCTAGACAGGGTGTCTCCCGCTCCGACTTTAATCTGGACCCACGTTTCGGAGTGAAGCAAGATTAGCTGGTTTAGAAGGTTTGTGGGAAATCCCCACCGTGCTAGTTTGGCCCAGAGTATCCCCCTATCGACACTGTCAAAAGCTGCTTTATAGTCAATAAAGCAGACGAATAGCGGTTTGTTGATATTTTGGGAGGCGTCAGACAGAAGAGAAAGGGCGAAAATATTTGTTGTAGTCCCCAGACCTTCCTGAAAGCCAGTTTGATTGATGGGAATTAGGGTTTTTTCCTGAGCCCAAACTGTAAGTTCATTTAGTAAGAGCCCTGCATAGAATTTGGCTTCAATGTCGATTAAAGCAATGAGCCTATAGTTTTTTGGGTCTGTCATGGCCCTTTTTGTGGATCAGTGAAATAATTGATCCTTTAGAAACAGAATGGAGGCAGCACCAAGGATGAAGTAGACCAGGACCACGTAGTATCAAAAATAAATTCTTTTATTTTTTCATTTATAAGACAGCCAACGCGTTTCGCTCCCCAACCATGGGAGCTTCGTCAGGGCAAGGGTGTTTATCAGATCTTGAAGCGACGGAATGACGTCAATGAAATCGTTTGATCAAAACAGTACGGATGCCTATATCAAAATTCCGATATCCGGATAATGTTTTAAACACGTCAAGGGTTTATAAGTAAAAGACACAATTTATCCAAGAAGGTGATGTTCCAAAGATTAATGTAAAGTTTTTGGCATCGATCGAATCCGTTATGGGGACACCGCACTAACAGGACGCTTTTAGCATTTATGGTGGCAGCTTATTATGGTCTGCGCATGTGCTTGTCTTTGGATGCCAAAAACTTGGTATGGACCCGAAATGCATTGGGTGTATTGAAACATTTGAAAATCGTATCATGACACGACTACATAAGAATTGAATTATGTTGGTCAGAATCTTTCATTTAAACACATGAAACTTATGAACTGAAAAATTTGGATAAAGCAAATAAAAGCAATGAACTTTGAGTAGAAACTTGTTTTCTTTTTATAATGAGTGCTCAGCCTCGAGGATAGCGTGTTCTACCCTCAACATTCCCTGATATTTCAAGGCACGTTCAGACTACGTGTGACGACTAGAGCACCTCCCCATGAATTAAACTAACTTTGTTGACAATTCATGAAACGTCGAGTGCACCGGGATAATACCTTGTTGTATTTAATCAGTAGGAACTTTGCCCAGATATCCTCAGTTATATATGAGTTGATTCCTAGAGCAGATGGATTCTCTAGGGTCCTGATGGTCTGCCAAAACCTGGCACTGTTGTTGTTTTTTGCGTCGTCTGTCAATTTAGCCCATATTGATTCATCCCTTTCTTTTTTGGCGAGCCAGATTATTTTTTTCCTGCGTGCCTTAACCTCCTTAGTTCGGACTGGATGTTATCAACTGGGCCGTGTATACGAAGACTGCACAGTGCTCTGTTGATGTTGGTTTTTAACTCCCTTAGTTTGGCATACTGATGTCGTTAGAGGTGGATTCTTTTGCTTCGAGCCTGCTTGCATGAGGCGGCCCGACATTTTTTAGTCTTACTATTCCTTCTGTTGACTTGTTTTTTGACTTCATTGGGTCGAAGCTTTCCATGAAGTTCTCCCATGCCATTAAATGGCTGGTGCTTAACTGCTTGCTTTCCTCCCATCTTTTTTTCGCAAGGGCCTGGAGTTGTTCTGGATCGCGGGTGTTGCATTTGATTCATCGGTGGTTTGCTGTTATCAATAAATTTGTATCCTCCATTGGGTGAGTAGTTGCTGTTCCATAAGCATCGAGTATAAACTCTTGGGGCTGGTGGTCGCTGTAATCCTGATTTCCGATCCAAAACCCTTTTATTAGGCTAAAAATCAATAGAGACGTGAAAGTGTAGTCGATTGCGGTGTTACATTGGGCAGTGTGGAAGGTGGCGGCCTGTGGGCAGTCTCCTGCGAAACGCCCATTTAATGCAACCAAAGACAGCTCGGTCAGAAGGTCCCTCGAGATTTTGGATGACTTGCCCCATATGCAGTCGTCCTGGTTTGTGATACCCCATGCTGCGTGGCGTTCTGCTGCAGGACTGTCCAGGTCAATCCCTCCTGTGAGGAACATGTTAAAGTCCCCAGAGACGATATTATTTGAAGATGGTATGTTTTGAAGCCTTGTAAGTGAAAAGGCTCTTACAGCCATGTTTTCTGTAATAGAATTATATCGAATTGCTGAAGATACAGTAATAATCCTTTATCGGAAGTTTTTGCACCAAAGCCGTTTATGTTCCAGGAGCAAAATTTTAGCTTCAAGGAGCTTATTGTATTTTTTTCCCTTTGTCAATAAGCCTCAGGTCTGCTGTTTATTGTTCTTGAGATCCAAGACCAGTCGATTGAAGGTTCCCTTCCTCTTTCGTCCTGACCCTTCGAAGCAGTTGCTCCACTGAGTTGTGTGACCTCAACGGAGGAACTTCATGCTCCTTTGAGCAGGGAGTTACAGGAACCGGGATTGGCTTTGTTTTTTGTCTTGTCAACATTAGATTCTTGAAACTGTCCAAGAATGGGTTCAGGTTATCCCACTTCATGATGAGCATATAATCGAATCCCCCAAGCTTGCATTTGGGGTTCCTCATTAAGAATTTGCACAGTTATTTCCTGGTTAACCAAGATAGTTTTTGTTACTTCCTGGTCCGAGAGGTTTTTGAATGTTTCAAATTGAACAGATACTAAGTCTTGCGATCCAATCCCTGCCAGATTACTAATCGCGGTTAGTATTCGAAGAATGTTCCCTCTATTGAGGGTGTCGCCCCGACCTTTAGATTTGTATTCAGGGATGAACAGTATTGACTGGGTAGGGACCCGTCGGAGGCTATTTGTGGAGGTAACGAGGTGCGGGAGTGCTTTCATCTCCTCTGGGGAACAGGATGACTGTATTGCTGGGCCCTCTCTGTTTCCTGATTCAGCGCTTATCCCTTTCTTCCACCACCCTATATTACTCGCGGGTGGGCCAACTGGGGCTCCCCTTGTTACTGTTTCCATTATTAATTTAGACTTTGCCGGACCTCCTAGCTTGTGGGCGGTCATTGAGGCTGCCTCTATGGCAGTGGTGGTTTCCCCATTAGATGAAGATGCCGAGTTGTTTGCTGCCAGTTCTGCAATGTTAGGGTTCGCGGATTGTTTCAGTTCCATTAGGTGTGTAGTTCCTGTGTTATCTAGAGCTATTGAGCCCGATGCTGAGACGGTGGTGGCATTGGGCTGGGAAGTTGGTGGGTCGCTTTGTGCTCTTTGTTCTGACTTTGGTTCACTCAGACCTTCGTTTGCAGCTTGGAAGAAAGTGTTGATGGGAGGAGTGTTGTTCCTCCCTTTCCTCCTCTGTTTTCGCCGTTGTTTAGAGTTTTGGATTTTTATTGGCGAAGCATCTCCTTCAATTGGTTGGCTTGAAAGTTTTTTGCAGATATTGCAGCCCTGCACCACTTGAGATAGTTCTGGAGAGTGCGTTTTACTGATTCGGATGGGGCTTGGGTGGGTGCTCGCTCTACCCCTGCCATGGGGTCCTAGATCGACTTGAGGAGCCTGATTGGTTGTGACTGCATCTCTGGCAGGAGGTTCGATTCTGGCCTCAGCTGAAGTAGAAGCCTGGAGGGATCTATTCGTATCTGATAAAGGTTGCTTATTATCATCCTCGGTGATTGGGTCCCTTTTGTTTTTAAGGTTTCCTGTTTGTTTACAATTTAGTGTACCTAGATTAGTTGGATCTGTTGTATTGATATATTTTTTTTAATCCATTAGGAGGTCGCCCATCACCGTAGGTAGTGTTGCAAGTTTATCGATGATTAGGTGACATGAACAGCTTGGTGGAATTATCGTTGTTTCGGCTTGAACTTTTGAGATGAAATTGTTCAAGTCAGATAGCTTCCTGTCAATGCTTGTAACATATAGGGCTACACAGTTAAGTAGGGTTAGCTGTATATCCCTCTTGTCAGAGGCCATAGCTTTTGTTGCGAGTTGCATTGTGTTGAGCAGGGGTGCCCAGATTGTGTTCTCGGCTATTGGGGTTTCCTCTTTCGACTTCCTTGTTGCTTGCCTTGATTCTTGACCCCCTACTTCGCTGTTAGTCACGCAGGAGTATGTGGTGACGAGATTTTCCCATTCATCGTTAGAAAGAGCGGGTGCATTGTCTAATGCGTGAGCTAAGTCCTCTGCTTCGACTCCCCAGGCCTCCCCTGGCCTACCGACGACTGCTGGAGTCGCCGGGACCAGGAGTGGGCTACTGTTCGCTGGAGTTGACAATTCCAGCTTGAGAATAGTGTTCTTATCGGTGGAGCCGTTACAGCTGATGGATCCAGGAGCCAAATCCAGGGTCCCGTTGTCCTTGGAGATCCTAATGGGACTTACGTTTACGTTTCCTTGGGGGTCATGGCAGGCTCCCAGGTTTGATTGTGGATGGGAGACCTCAGCTGGGTTAGTTGGATGAAGATCTGAGGCGATAGTTCTAATAGAAATGGTCTCGAGATTAACTTGGTCAGCTTTTAATCCAGTGGGTGCTGTGGAAGCTGTGGGTGGGAAAGAACCTGAACACAGGTGAGACCGTATTTTGATTTCCGGCTCTAATGGAATTGTTGTGAGTGTTTTGTGGACGATCCTGTCGGAAAGGGGAGGGATGATAATTTCTTTGATCTGTTTCCCGGAGTTGCTGGTAGAGCTTTTTCCATTTTTCCAATCGTCACATTCTGTCGCTTGATCCATATCTTGTTCTCCATTGGTTTTGTTTCCACAATAAATGTTGGATCCAGGATTTACACCATCCCTAATTTCCGCAGAGGTTGTAATTGCTGAAGTTGAAGCATTCGTTTGTGGGGCTGTCTCTGTATCTATTACCGGATGCAGAGGGGAAGGGAGGCACAACCGATTGCTAATGCTGAGATTTAGCACTGCTCCGGCATCTTTTACAAAGGAGAATTTAGAATATATTTTGGGTTGAGAGTAGTTCTTTTCTTGACGTTTTTGATTTGATGATGATATGCTTAGTACTTCCCCAATATCGACCAGTATGTCAGAATCCTTGTGGGTTTGAGACATTTCGGTGCCCAGTGTTGTTGCTGTGGTGGCATGAGTTTTAGTTGGTTCTTTTAAAATCGTGCTTTTCCTTTTCCTGCTGTTAATCACTTTTGTGACAGATTGCCTTTCTTTGCCTGATCTCATGCTTGGAGTTTATCTTATAATTTATTAATATTATGTTTTTAATATAGTTTTTATTGGGCATAAAACAGTTATCAGAAAGACAATCGGCATGTGTTAAGTGCAATGTTACATTAACTAAAACACCATAAAGACATTGAATCTGATCTTCCCCCGTCCCACCCACGTCAATCACTGTGCAATTTAAACAAAACACCACCCTCCCCATCCTTTCAATCATCCCCGGAATCCTCATCTGAACTCTCATCGTTAGACTCAGGAATGGGGTCGCAGATGTCCCCCCTGTAAGTATTCCAGGCAGTATATATTTTGGTCCATTTTTGGGGGGATTTCCGATTCAGATAAACAGATCTTTCAGTAATCATGGCAACATCCATGTCTCTGCACCATGCCTCCATCGAGGGCAGATCGGCTGCACCCCATTTCTGCGCCACGTTTCGCTTAGCTACCATGAGGCCTAAAGTCGCCCACGTTTGCTCATGTCGCGACAAGTCGTTTGGTTCCCATATATTTAAGAGGCACCGTCGTGGTTCGGGCAGTAATGAAATATTTAGCGTCTGGGACATCGTTCGTAGGACTTTCCGCTAATAGTCAGTGAGTAGTGGGCAATCCCAAAGTGTATGGAAAAAGGAGCCCTCGTCCCAACATCCCCTAAGGCAGTATGGATGTTGCGCCCTGCCTATTATGTGGAGTGTAGTTCTAGTGAGATAAGCACAATGTCGAATTTTAAGCTGAACGAGCCTGAGTCTGGCCGGAATTCCCACCTCTCTGGGCGAGGCGAGCGCTGCCTGCAATTCTGCCTCATCCATATCACCAATGTTTGCGGTCCATTTCTCGTGCAAGGCTGTCGTGGGGTCTAATTTATTTTTAATCAGTTTTCGGTACGTGAATGAGGTGGCGCGCTTAGGCATAAAATCTGTAAGTAGCCTATCCTTTAGGGGTGAAGCCTCGGGCACATCCGTATTCTGTGGTAGTACAGCCAGGAGTGCATGTCTTATTTATATGTACCTGAATGTTTCCGTAGGCACAAGCTCGTAGTGTCGTCTAAGCTGATCAAACGGTATGACTGTCCCTTTGTCCCACATGTCACCCACAGTGGAAATGCCAATACTGTCCCAGTGTTCAAATCCCCTGCTGTTCCTAAGCGATCCTAGCTGTTTTGCGTCCCAAAGAGGAGTGAGCTTAGTTATGATATCCTTCCATCCTAAACGTGCCTGAGCTGTGTACCAGAGCATGACTGTGTGTTTCCGTTGGGCCCTCCAGCTTCAGCGCCCTTCTCCTGTTATACAGTGCCGCCAACATGTTATCCGTTCCTAGCTGCTCCCTATCTGCCTTGTATGCGGGAATTGTTTGGGGGGTGTGTATCCATTGATTTATGACTTTGAGGTGTGCTGCCCAATAGTAAAGGTGTATGTTAGGGAGTGCAATGCCACCATCGTACCAACTGCGGTGTAATTTAGCCTGAGCAATGCGTGCCGGCCTGTTGCCCCTGAGTAATGTGAAAACCAGTGCTGCTATCTATTTAAAATATCGCAAGGGTACCTGAAATGGCGTGTTCTCCAGTGCATACAAAAAAATCTGGGCAGGGCCATCATTTTGAATAGCGCTGCCTTCCCTAGGAGTGTTAGGGGTAGCGACTTCCAGTGTATCACGTCTCTGCGCAAGCGCTCCAGTGGGGGTGTCAGATTCTTGGTGAAGAAGGCTGCAGGGTCTTTAGTTACGTGTATCCCCAGATATTTGAACGAATCCTGGGATATCGCCAGAGGGCAATGAGGGGGGAGTCGCGGTATTGGTCCTTAAGTAAATATAGGACTGATTTAGTCCAGTTTATAGTGTAACCCGAAATTGCCCCAAACGCGTCGCAGATCTCAAATAGGACCGACAGAGCATCTTCTGGGTTTGTGAGCTATACCAGAATATCGTCTGCGTAGAGAGATATACGGTCTTCCCACCCCTCCTCCCTTCTTAATACCTCGCAAAAGAGGGGTCTCACGAATTCGCGCCGCCAGGGGCTCCAACAGCAGTGCAAAAAGTAGCGACGATAGAGGGCAACCCTGTCGAGTACCCCTTGTCAAAGGCATAGTGTCCGAGAGTCGTCCATTCACCGCCACACACGCCACTGGGTCTGTATAGAGGAGCCGGACCCATGCACAAAATTTAGGGCCGAAACCCAATCTTGGAAGGACTGCAAAAAGGTAGACCCACTCCACCATGTCAAAGGCCATTCTCGCGTCTAGGGAAAGGACCGCTGACTGCTCAGCTAGGACATGGCTCCTTGCCAGTGCACTATGTAGACGCCTAAGATTAAGTGCAGCATTTCTGTTTGACATAAAGCCGGACTGGTCCGGGTGAATTAAATTTGGCAGGTGTACTTGTAGTCTATTCACGATCACTTTGGCTAGTATTTTGGACTCAGCGTTAAGCAGCGATATAGGGCGGTATGAGAGATATTACGACCGGGGCTTCCCTGGTTTTAGAATAGTCACTATCATGGCCGTTCTCTGGTCTAGAGGTAGTAGGCCTTGCTCAAAACTATTGTTGTACATATCAAGTAGGTGGGGGCATAGTGTGTGAGTCATGTACTTATAAAGCTCCATCAGGATTCCATTGGGACCCAGGGCTTTGCCGGATTGTAGTGATTTAATTGCTGCACCCACTTCCTCAACAGTAGGATCTGCCTCAAGCTCCATGGATGCCTCTGGTTCAAGTCCGGACAGTTCTATGTCTCGCAAAAAATTCACTGCATCCACCTCTGTAGTAATTGAGGATGATGCGTATACCTCTCGGAAGTGTTCAGCTAAGGTCTTCGCTATGTCCTCCGGATTTGAAGTAAGCTGTCCCTCAGCCATACGTAGTTGTGCTATAGTCCTGTTCCCCCGTTCCCTTCTCTCTAGCCAGGCCAATAATTTCCCCGCCTTATCACCCACATCATAGATTTTATGTCTGGTTGCAGCAAGGGTGGCTAAAGTTTCTTGTCTGAGATGTTCCCTGTATTGTTGTTGTTTCAGATGAAGGGTGTGAGCAGAGTCGAATGTTGGGTTGGATGTGTGATTAGTGTCTGCTGTCTGTAACTCCTGTTCCAGCGTCATGAGGTCTTGATGTTTCGTGCGTTTGTGCCCTGTGATGGATGCAATAGCTTGTCCCCTGAGGACTGCCTTATAGGCTTCCCATAAAATGGCTGGGGAGCTAACCGAGGCTGCGTTCTCGGCAAAGAAATGTTTGGTGGCTTTGCGGAGTTCCCTTCGTATCTGCGGAACCTGTAAATAACCTGGATAAATTGGATAAAGTCGTTTGTGGGAAGTGTGGTGGGAAGAGTATGTTAGAACTACTGGTTAGTGATCAGAGATACCCCAAGGCCCGATAGTGATGTTTTCTAGGCAAGAGAGACTGGACTCTGAGGCCAAGAAATAATCTATTCTAGATAGGCTGTTATATACAGCCGAGTGAAAGGTAAATTGCTTTGCTACCAGGTGTTTATGTCTCCATACATACACTAGACCAACTCCTTCTGTAAAGCTCTGTAGGCGGGAGACTCCAGGTGTCAAGGCTCTCACTGGGTGTCTATCTATGCTGGCATCCATTGTGGCGTTAAAGTCTCCGCCAATAAAAAGGTCCCCAAGAGGAAGAGACAACAGAAAGTCACTGAGGGCCGTGAGTGCCACCGTCTGTAACGCTGGGGGGACATATACCGACACCACATTTACAAGTCTGCCCTCCCACTGACCATGCACTGCTGCAAACCTACCCTGATAATCATGCCTGGTATGTAGAACTATAAAGGGTGAGTTCTTTCGAAGTAGAATGCCTGTCCCTCTGGACCCGGTGGAGAACTCGGAGTGAACCACCATTCTAAACCCCCATCTATCCATTGACCTACATGCCGCAACCGTTAGGTGAGTTTCCTGCAAAAGTGCTAGTACAGGTGCCTGGCGTTTCAGGGCGCGGAGTACTAACCCCCTTTTAATTTTGTCCCCTAGCCCGTGGACGTTCCATGTGAGCAATGTGAGTGGGGCTACTGGGACTACCGGGGCCTCTGTTCGTGCGTTAGTGCGCGTCGTGACTGTCACCATGAGTGTTCGGAGTGAGAAATGGGAATTGCAACCCTGTCATGTCGTGTGAGGATCCAATATGCAGTACATACCATGCTTTAATGTCTTTTCCGATGTGAACAAAAACTAACAAACTAGAAATTTGAACTCTATGAAGTCCGGTGAGAGCGTGACCCCTCCTTTCCGGCAAGGCCCGCTTCTGCCCAGTGTCCAGAGCCGGCTTATGTAGAGTATCATGTTCCATAGTAGGTGTCTCCACTGCCTTTCGTGTACCATAGACATACTTTATCCAGTGCTAGGGTAATCAGCTTCTGTCCGTTGTGAGTTGTCTCCTGTAGATGGAAAGAGTTCTTGACTGCTTATACCCACGGTGTCAGTCTGGCGATGTTGCTCTTTATTTCCGCGACGGGGTCCTTCCTTCTTTCTCCATCCCTTAAGCCAGTCATAAGCCTCCTCAGGAGTATCGAAGAACCATGTTTTTCCCTCAGCCGCTATTCTCAGCCTTGCCGGAAACAGCATCGAGTATGGCACGTCACGGGCTCGCAGGGCCTTTTTCACTTCTAGGAAACTGCGACGTCATCTCGAGACCTCCGCCGTGTCGTCAGGGAAGAAGGATATCGAGGAGTTCTGCAGGCGAATCTGTGGCGAGACTCGCGCCGTTTGGAGAATGGCATACCTGTCTCGGAAGTTAAATAGACGCGCGAGCACCGTCCTGAGGGGCGCGCCTGGTTTGGCTCTTCCACCCGGCACCCTATGTGCCCGTTCCACCGAAAAGAAAGTGGAAAGTCCCTTTGGTTGCAGTCTGGTTTTTATCAGTTCTTCCACATATAGGTCCATGGCCTGAGTGCCTTCACTCTCCTGAAAGCCCAAAATGCGAACGTTGTTTCTGCGCGATCGCCTTTCCTGGTCGTCCAACTTCTCTGCCAGCGCTTTGTTCTCCAATTCGAGTCTTGAAACAGCTTTCTGCAGTACTGTTGTGTCGCTAGCTAGAGTCTTTGTGGTTTGTTCTACTTCCGTAACTCTGGCGGCGATTTTCTGGAAGTCCGCACGTAGCAGGGACACATCCGTGGAAATGGAGCCCACCGTGGTCTGCACATTGGCTTACGCTGCCATAATGTCCTCCAAAGTTACTTTTTTGGGGGCGTCCTCTCCCTGCGCCCCACCCGTCGACTTTTTCCCCTCTGGCAGTGGGGGAAAGTCTTTTGTGTATGCATATTTATCCAATCTGGCTTGTGCGTTCTGATTTCTCGAGCCTCTTCCTGACATGGTGGCTTCCCGGTCGTCAGCAATGACCGCCTCAAAGCAGCATCCGCAGCTGTATTGATAATACTCAGCAGCAGCCCCCAAATGCACCTCAGTCTCCCCCGCGTTGTTCCCGGCCCCACTCAGGGTCCTCAGTGTGTTCGCCAACTCAGGGGGTTGGGGGGGGGGGGGGGGTGGGAGGGCAGAATTTCGTCCGCTGTAGCCTGGGTAGGTCACCGTTTCCCTGACGCGAGTGTTAATGTGGTTTCAGGTCTCCTTCTCTATATGATCATTGTGGTCTGAAAGAGTCAGAATTATCCACTTCCAGGTGGGGTGGTGTGGGGCACACAGCTGCGACGGGCCCCCAGCGCCGATATTTCCCACTCAGCCTCCGCCCGTTGATTGGGCCTTCTAATGATCCCCCAGCCTGCGCGCCAATTCCTCGTCGGCAGCACTGCAGTTCAAGAGCGACAGTTAGGTCCAGGATGTTTCCTCGGAGGGGGGGACGATATGTATAGTCCGCCACAACCCAGTCCCTCCAGCTGCGGCCCAGCCCCACCCCATGCCACTGTGCGGATGTAGTCCGTCGACCGCCGTTAAACCCGGCCCCAGCTACACACACCACCAGGCTGCCTCACCCCCTGATTAGGTCCTTACAGTGCGCTCTGTCTTCCGTGGCTCCAGTGCGTCGTATGCCTTTTGAGGAGTCCGTTAATCTCCTTTCTGTAACTGGGCCCGCGACGGCCCCGTCGCTTCCACCGTCACCGCACTTCTTTCTGCGCCTGCCCGGGCTGATGAGTCACTCGAGGCCCCGGCGTCCACCGAAGAGCCAGGCCGCCGGTCCGTGGTCGCTGCTAACCCCGGTTCTGGGTGTCAGATTTTGAGCGGAGCTACAGCAATCAGCGCCGCTCGGTCACGGGTGTCCGCGGGAGCCCTTGCCTTTCTTCAGTGTGCAGGAAAGATGTGCGGATTTTTGGGGAAGGGCACCTTGTCTCGGGAGCCTTCTCAACAAGCAGCCATTTTGCCGGCTGCTAGCCACGCCCCCTCATAATTTATTATTTTTAATTAGAGATGAGTCTGTGCTGCCACCTGAAGTAATTTGATTCTTTTTTCGGTCGGATTATAGATTTTATTTTTGTTTTGTGCGATGGTTAATGATGCTGATTAGTTTATTTGAACTGTGTGACTATTGTGGCTATTGTGATTGTTGTTTAATTGTTGTTGTTTTGTTTGATTGAGTTTGATTTCAGGGGGTTTGTTTTTTCCTCCCCTTTGTAAATGTAAATGTAAATGTAAATGTATTGGCATTTATATAGCGCACTACTTACCCGTAGGGTCCCAAGGCGCTTCGACCGCTGCGAAACCCTTCCTGGCTTCCCTGAGAGATGGTCCCTTAATGGGTATCTCCAGGGTGAGACCAGGCATCCCCGGCGGTCTGGTGGGGCCGTTAGTGAAGATGAGGCAAGCTAATGCCCAGAGTTGCCGAGTGTGATCGCTGATCAGAGTGGGCACCGAGGCGAGAGAATTATCGAGTCCGCAGACCCTGGTCCAGAAACCTGCCGCGCAGGGAATCGAACCCTGGTCCCGGGCCGTCCTCTGCTCTCGGGTCTGCCGCCTCTAACCAGTGAGCCACACTACTTCACTTAAAGTGCTTTTGTTGTTTGCTGCTAAGTGGAACAGTTAGAACTATTGAAGAACTATTGAGGAACTCTTATGATGAAGGCCTTCGCAGATCATGGCAAAAAAATTCGGTAAAAAGTCTTTTTTTTTTTGAACCCACGTTTATGGGGCGCCTGACCACTGATTGATGTGCGAAAGGTGGGCAATGGCAGGCTTCTTTTAGTTTCTTTTAGCCTTTGCCTCTTTTTGCCTTTTTTCCTCTAACTCTTTTTAGGTGATTGGGAATTTGAGTAGGGGTAATGAACTCTGCGCTTTGTACACTGTTATCTGCGGGTTTTGACTTTGAACTCTGTTTTCCTAGTTAGTTTCCTAATTGTTTTTTTGGTTTGTTGCACTCTCCGACGGTGTGACCAGTGAGGCCAGAAAGGCCCGTAACCAGAATCCAGCTCCAAGGGCTTCTCCACCCCCTCAACCTGGAGAAATCTCAGCCTGGACCTGCGGGCCAAAACCAGGATACTGGGCTGAGAGTTTGGGCAGCGTTGTTGGTTCGGGGTGGGGGAGAGACTGTCCACTGCTCCCAGTGTTCCCTTCACCGCTAGAACCTCTGACCAGTCCTCTTCTTGGGCGGGAGGCTAGGATGCGTAGAGC
The DNA here is from genome assembly GCF_964263255.1 of Lissotriton vulgaris. Classification (NCBI taxonomy): domain Eukaryota; kingdom Metazoa; phylum Chordata; class Amphibia; order Caudata; family Salamandridae; genus Lissotriton; species Lissotriton vulgaris. The sequence continues at coordinate 77,321 of NW_028242682.1, read as the reverse complement.
AGAGTGCGGTGCTTGAACCCCCCCATGAGCACTCTCACCTGCGGGAGGTTGGGCTCTGACGGCCTGCTGACTGGAGAGACCTGCTGTGCCCGCCGCGGCCCGCTATGGCTCTGCCGATGACTGACTGGCTGCAGCGGGTGACTCAGGCCACGGGCACCGGCAGGGCGGAGCTCCCTCGGCTCTCCCGACTGTCGGGTTGCAGCTCAGGACACCCAGCGCCCAGCGGCAGACGCTGAACGCCAGACGCCAAAGGTAAAATCCGCCGCGGTTGCTCTGATCACTCTGCTCCGCTCCGCTCCGTTCTACGCCGTAGCTGCTCAGCTGCTCAGCTCCTCCGAGAATGAAGGCATAGAAGGATAAAACCGATGCCCCTGTGCAGAGAAACTGCTTCCTGTCTGGGATTAAGCCCTTCTTCTCTACCGCTGGGCAAATCTGGTTGCACAGTCTGCAGTTGGATAGGTTGGGGAGATTAGTGACAGTGCAGTTGGGGGGGAATGGTGCGGCGCCCCCTCACCTTGTGCGTACAGCTCCCGGCTCCTCTGCTCCTCAGCTGCTGGGACCTGGCTCATTCCCTGCACCGAGACACAGGCTGCTCCAAGCCCCCAGCTGTGCCGGCGGGTTCATCTGACCCAAAGCAGGATGCGGAGCCTGTGATGCTGCGTGGTCGCGGGGGCCAAGGCAAGCAGAAAGCCTCAGAAAGCCTCAGCCTCAGCCTTGGTAGAACACAGCCGTTCCTTTGGGGGCCCGGCGGGGTAGAGGGTAGGGGACAGGTGAAAGCAGGGTGAAGCAGCGAGGAATGGCGTAGCGTCCTCCACCTCCTCACGCTGCTCAAACTCCCCCTCACAGCGTCTAGCAGCAAGTCGCAAATCCCGGACTGGAACACACAGTGGAGAGCCCAATAGGATTCTGGGAAATGTTGTAATCCTTTGGGTATGTGTTTTGGAAACCTTTAACCTTCAAAAAGAACTTCAGTAATAAGTTCCAGTAGCAGTTGGAGACGTTTGAAGCAACATTTGGAAATAGCTACATAAGGTGACCAACACAACATGGAGAGTCAAGCTGACTACGTTGAACCACAACCCCGCCTGTATTTCAGGATCATCCAGCTGAAATCCCCAGAGCTTGTTACTTCCAGGGGTTGATCTTGGCTTCAACTGAACCAATCCAATGAAGCCCCTGTGGATCTGGCCCCCTAGAGAGGCACGCTTGATGTCAAAACAAAATCCTCCAGGAAATGTTCTAATTGTGAAGGTAAAATTTGGTGGAGACGTTCACTGGGAACAAGGAGAGCGTCACTGGCGATGGTTGGCATGGCACGAAGAGCAGACTAGGCATCATGGACAGGCAGGCTGAAGGCCGTGATGATGATCCATGCTGGCAGACGATCCTCAGTAGCTGTGGAGAGCCTTTTATGTCTCTGAGGCTCAGGTTAAGAGGCCAGCAGACTAACCCTTTGGGTCCCTCTGGGGTCCTGGATTTAAGATGAGTGCCCCAGACCCAATTCTTCCGGTCCAGGCAAGAGGGCAGCAGACCAGCACAGCAAGTCAGCAGTTCCCTCAGAGTGGCACTCAAGCAGAATGGCAGTTCGTACAGCAGCACAGCAGTCCTTCTTCCTGGCAGAATATCCAAAGGGTATCAAAAAGAATTCCTTTCTGTGTTACTGACTTTCTATCTGTGACCAATGGGCCTACACATTAATCTCACTTTTCTAGTGTTCAATAGTGACACGGGTAATTATTTCTGCACAACACTGGGATTACTTTTGTCTCTCACATTTTTATTCTTATTAGGTTAAAATCAATTTAAGTTCATTTATTACATGACATTTTTTACAAACATATGCTCAAAAAAATAATTCTCTAATACATATAATAATTCCTATTCTAATTCTTACTCGAAATAAAATAATTCATACAGTTTAAAAATCATACATTAAAATTATAACATCATGACATCAATATACAGTGATTGAAGAAAGTCCTTTGTCGGTACGTTTCGGTGCTTTGTGATGGTTTTCTGGGAAACTCTCCTTTTTGAAAGTAGAATATCCAAAGGACCAGAAGTGCACTGAAGTGGTGGTGTCCAAGGTCCAGTAATTATACCCAGTTGTGTTTCTGAAGTGGGAAAAACTTCAAAGTCATGCCTTTGAAGTGCAGAGAGGTCCTCCCTTCCTTCCCTGGCTCTAGATTCTCAACAGGGGTATGCAGCCCTTTGTGTGGGGACAGGATACAGCCTATTCAGATATAAGTGAGTCTGGGTCCAGCTCCCCCTTCACAACCTACCAGGATGGCCCATCAAGTTACACCTAGGCTTCCACTGTGTGTGGATGTCTAGGAGGAATAACCAAAGCCAAACTGTCACCCACCACAGACATGTGATCAGAGACAATTGGGGAAGAACCAATGTTACCATATTTAGGGGAGAGAGGACAAGCACTTAAGCACTCATTAGCAGTGGTAAAGTACACAAAGTTCTAGTACCAGCAGAAACAAGGTCAGAAAAGTGAAGGAGCAGGCAAAACGTTGGTGGGAAGACAACCCTAAGGCTGTCAAGTCTAACACCAATGAAATGGTATCAATTGTTATTTGTGTATGGGTAAGATGTAAGAACATGAATAAAAGTTGAAGCATGGGATGCTGGCGAAAGTTCTATATAGGTATGAGGTGCTTATTAAAATATCCTGTTTAATCAGAGCTTGTTCACGGGGGGCAATCCACTGACAAAAAGTGGCCACATTTGTAAACAAGAAAAACTTTCCTTTAATCAGGAAAGAAGGTTTAAAATGAAAGCATAGCATGTGTTACCTTCAAAGCATGCATGTCAATTAACTTTGTATTGCATGGGAGAGAAAGTTCTGGCCGCTCAAAGACTTTAGGCGTGAAGCAACGTGGAGTAATGAAGGGGAAGCGTCTATTGCTATATTATGTAATTAGGGAACATTCTTTTACTTACAAGACTTCAACTCCACAAACATTCAATAGCTTTTCAGCGGGTTGATCCAACTGTGAACAACCGACCAATGGCTGAACAGGGCTGACTAAACAACCTCTGTATTTGTTTGCATTATTTTTAGGACCTCATAGAGCACAAGAACTTGGCTAACAGCTAAAGATGTCATGCAGACCTAAATATGATTAGCTTGTCCATAAAATCAATTTTTTTTACTTATATATTTGAAAATGTTGGTGCCTATATAATTTGGAGTAACAGTTTGGAGACTTATTAAAATAGAAAATGGGAGATTATTGGATATTATTATTATTATTTTTTAAGTGGCCATGTATGGATTGTCATTGAGAGACCTGCATAACATGGCTCGTATGTTGTTTCATTTAAATGTTCATATTTTGGACAGAACATTTTTCCTGAATATAAGCAGTAGTTTGTGGAACCTTTAAGATCTTGATCTTTTTAAAATGAATTCCGGCACTCACCTTCCATTGTGACTCTAGGACACAATACTACAAAGGTTCATTCGGCAGGGGAAATTCACTTTTGCTTCAATTGATTCCAATAGATTATTTTTACCGGGGAAACGAATGATTCATAAGCATTTGTATTGTTTAGTACTATAGTCAGAATGCACAAGCATTATATTGTTATTCGTTCATGTCACGCATCAGAACTATGGTCACATGCCTGTGAATGTGCTTTCAGAGACCTTTGACTCATTTCTTTCTGTTTCTCGCTCTTTCTATTCCCTCTGAAGACCTCTGTGACCTTGATTCGAGTGGTCTCTTAATGCCCATGGGGCTGGAAAGAAAAGTTACAGAACTATGAAAGCGGCTGGAGAACTTCGGGTATATTTACTTTCACAGAGCAAATAGCTGCTGCAAGCAGCTGAAATATCCTCGTGAAAGTCTGGAGAAAAGGAGGATTTACAGGAGGAACCAAACACAGAATAACGAATTCCACTGTATTTCTTTGTGGAACCTCAGATTGCAACTCATAAAGGGCCTGATTTTCTCCACTCATGTGTGGAATCACTAGCTCTGGGAGGGAATGGAGTAGAAATATGGGCCAATTTTCCTGGCCAGTTCTAATGAGGGCCTTAGTGGTATTGCAACCTCCACCTGCTCTTTTTCTCAGTCTTTTTCCAAGGATCTTTCAAAATCACTGACACATCACACACGCTTATTTGCAACTTTTATTTTTCTTAACAGTGTTCTGAAGTGAACAAAGCCGCAAAACCATTGAATTTGGTTCTAGTATCAGTAATTTTTCCCTTGCCTGTGGTGACAACGTAAAGGTATTAGAAACTTTTTTCCTCTAAGGATAAGTAGGCATTACTTTGATGAAAATTGTACTGTTTTCTTCTGTTTAACGAAATACCGAAAAGAAGAAAGGAGAAGAATATAAGGTTTTGGACAGGGCCAACAACTTAGGAAAAGTTCCAGACCTTTTAATTAAACTCGATATTCAATTGTGTGTCAAGTCAGAAAGAATAAATTGGACTATGTTTGTACTAATAAAAGTACTTGATTTAATTGCAACTCTTTAACTTTGGCTAGTGGCACTTTAGTTTGCAAAGTCAAAATTGTAATACGAGAACAGTCCATTAGAAAGTGAGCTACGCCATACTGTTTATCTTTACCCTCATACATGCTTCAACGAGAGCTTGGTTTGCTAATACATTTTTATGGGTATCAGTGCTGGCTCTCAGCAATTTGCTGCTTCAGTGCTGTAAATTAAGGGGCATAGTTACAAGGGAATTGTACCACAGGAAAGTCACTTTTACCCAGCAGCAGCCTGTGCAGGTAAGAGCAGTGGGGCCGGGTGTTTTTTTTTACAGTAGACGAGGAGGGAAAAATATTTATTTATTTAATTTTCCCTCATGGTCATCTGTCGGATCCCCCGGCCCCAGCACCACCACCCCAACGCTCTTACCTGCACGGGTTGCTGCTGCTTTTACCAACACTTCTGTGGAACAATGCCCTGCTTCATAGTTACAAAGTGGCGTTAAGCATTTTTGTGGCCTAATGCTGCTTTGTAAATATGGTACCCTTTCATGCAGTTGTCTGTATGAAAGGGGAGTGCAATGGGTGTTGCTGTGGGCTTTCCACCAAAACACCCAGATTTACAAGGATCTGTAAATCTGAGGCAGTGCAAAAAACTAACGCCATGCAATAGCAGGTGTTAGAATGGCGCAAGCAGGGGAAATACTTCTATTTCTCCTTGTTTTTGCTTTACCACCACCACCATCAATACCACCACCTCCACAAATACCACCATCACCAATACCACCACCACCAATACAACCACCACCAATAACACCAATATCACCACCAACACCACCACCATCAACACCACCAATACCACCAACACCACCAATACCACCAACACCAATACCACCACACCACCACCATCAATATCAACACCTCCACCACAGCCAATACCACCGCAACTACCACCACCACCAATACCACCACTAATAGTACCACCACCAATATCACCACCACCATCAACACCACTAATACCACCAACAATACCACTACCATCACTACCATCAATACCACCACAAATATCACCACCACCAATACCACCACCACCACAAATACCACCACCACCACCACAAATTCCACCACCAACACCATCACCACCATCAACACCACCACCACCAATACCACCACCACCAATACCACCAATACCAATAGCACCAGCACCACAATTACCAACAATCCCACCACCAACACCAATACCAACATCACCAATACTACCACCTATATGACCACCACCAATACTACCACCAATACCAATACCACCGCCATCAATACCAATACCATCACCACCGATACAACCAATACCACCACAAATACCACCACTACCACCTCTAATACCACCATCACCAATACCACTCCCACCAATACAACCACCAGTAAAACCACCAACATTAAAAACACCAGCACCATGAATTCCACCTCCACCAATACCACCACCTCCACTAATCCCACCTCCAACAATACCACCACTACCACCAATACCAACACCATGAATACCACCACCAACAACACCACCAGTACCACCACCACCAATACCACCACCACCAATACCACCACCAATACAACAAACACCACCAATACCACCATCACCACCACCACCATTAATATCAATACCTCCACCACCACCAATACCACTACCAACACCACCACCAATACCACTACTGATACTACCACTTCCAATACCACCACCACCATCATCAACACCACCGATACATCAACCACCACCAATGCCACCACCACCATGAATACCATCACCAATACCACCACCACCACCAATACCACCAATACCAATAGCACCAGCACCACCACTACCAACAATGCCAACAACAACACCAATACCACCACCATTACCAGCATCACCAATACTACAACCTATCTGTCCACCACCAATACCACCAATACCACCACCACCAATACCACCACCACCAATACCACCACCACCAACACCACCACCAATACTACTACCATCAATACCACCACCATCAACACAAAAACCACCACCACCACTGATGTAACCAATACCACCACCAATACCACCACTAATACCACCCCCACCAATACCACCATTGCAAAAACCACCAATACCACCATCAATACCACCACCACCAATGCCACCACCACCATTACCACCACCAATACTAGCACCAGCAGCACCAATGTCACCACCACCAATACTACCAATACCACCAATACTACCTCCACAAATACCAACACCATCAACACCAATACTACCAGCAGCACCGCCAATATCACCACCACCAATACTACCAATACCACCAATACTACCTCCACCAATACCACCACCACCACCAGCAATACAACCAGCAGGACCGCAATATCACCACCACCAATACCACCATCACCAATGCCACCAACACTAAAATCACCAGCACCAATATCACCACCACCAATACCACCATTACCAATACCACCACCAATACTACCAATATCACCACCACCAATACTACCAATACCAGTACCACCAGCACCAATACCACCACCACCAATACCACCACCACCACCAATACCACCACCACCACCACTACCGCTAATACAACCAACACCAATGCCACCACCACCATTCCCACCATCCCCGATACCACCACCAATACTACCACCACCACTACCACTACCGATACACCACCACCACCAATACCACCACCTCCACCAAAGCCCCCATAAATTCCACCACCAATACTAACACCAATATTACACAACCAAAACCACCACTAATACCAACATCACCACCAATTCCATCACCAATGCCACTACCAAGACCACCACCACCAATACCACCACCACCACCACCACCAATACCATAACCACCAACACTACCACCACCAATACCACCACCACCAATACCACCACCCCCAATTCCAATACCACCTCCACCACCAATACCACTACCACACCATCAATACCACCACCACCATACCACCCCCATCAATACAACCACGCCTAATACCACTACCACCAATCACACCACCACCAATACCACCACAATACTACCACCACCAATAACAATACCACCAATACCATCAATGCCAGCACCTCCACCGCCACCAATACCACAACCACCACCACCAACACCACCATTATTACCACCAACAATACCGCCACTTATACCACTACCACCACCACCACTAATACCACCACCAGTACCACCACCACTACCACTACTACCACCAATATACCACCAGCAATACCACCACCGCCAATACCACCACCACCAATACCACCACCAATACCACCAACACCATTACCACCACCAATACTACCACCACCATCAATACCACCACCTCCACCACCACCAATACCACCACCATCAATATCAATACCACCACAAATGTCAACACCACCATCAATACCACCTATACGACTACCATCAATACCACCACCATCAATACAAATACCACCACCACCACCAATATAACCAATACCATCACCAATACCACCAGGACCACCACTAATACCACCCCCACCAATACCACCACGACCACCAATACCACCAACACAAAACCACCAGTACCAATATCACCACCACCACCAATACCACCATTACCAGTACCATCACCAATACCACCACCACCAATACCACCACCACCAACACTACCACTAATACAACCAACACCAATGCCACCACCATCATTCCCACCACCACCGATACCACCACCAATACTACCACCACCACTACCACTACCGATACCACCACCACCACCAATACCACCACCTCCACCAAAGCCCCCATAAATTCCACTACCACCACCAATTATAACACCAATATTACACCACCAAAACCACCACTAATACCAACATCACCACCAATTCCACCACCAATGCCACTACCAAGACCACCACCACCACCAATACCACCACCACCACCACCAACACCACCATTAATACCACCAACAATACCACCACTAATACCACTACCCCCACCACCAGTACCACCACCACTACCATTACTACCACCAATACCACCACCAGCAATACCACCACCGCCAATACCACCACCACCAATACCACCAACAATACCACCACCAATACCACCAACACCATTACCACCACCAATACTACCACCACCATCAATACCACCACCTCCACCACCACCAATACCACCACCAATACCACCAACACCATTACCACCACCAATACTACCACCACCACCAATACCACCACCCCCAATTCCAATACCACCTCCACCACCAATACCACTACCACACCATCAATACCACCACCACCATACCACCCACACCAATACAACCACCCCCAATACCACTACCACCAATCACACCACCACCAATACCACCACAATACTACCACCACCAATAACAATACCATCAATGCCAGCACCTCCACCGCCACCAATACCACAACCACCACCACCAACACCACCATTATTACCACCAACAATACCGCCACTTATACCACTACCACCACCACCACTAATACCACCACCAGTACCACCACCACTACCACTACTACCACCAATACCACCACCAGCAATACCACCACCGCCAATACCACCACCACCAATACCACCACCAATACCACCAACACCATTACCACCACCAATACTACCACCACCATCAATACCACCACCTCCACCACCACCAATACCACCACCATCAATATCAATACCACCACAAATGTCAACACCACCATCAATACCACCTATACGACTACCATCAATACCACCACCATCAATACAAATACCACCACCACCACCAATATAACCAATACCATCACCAATACCACCAGGACCACCACTAATACCACCCCCACCAATACCACCACGACCACCAATACCACCAACACAAAACCACCAGTACCAATATCACCACCACCACCAATACCACCATTACCAGTACCATCACCAATACCACCACCACCAATACCACCAACACCAACACTACCACTAATACAACCAACACCAATGCCACCACCATCATTCCCACCACCACCGATACCACCACCAATACTACCACCACCACTACCACTACCGATACCACCACCACCACCAATACCACCACCTCCACCAAAGCCCCCATAAATTCCACTACCACCACCAATACTAACACCAATATTACACCACCAAAACCACCACTAATACCAACATCACCACCAATTCCACCGCCAATGCCACTACCAAGACCACCACCACCACCAATACCACCACCACCACCACCAACACCACCATTAATACCACCAACAATACCACCACTAATACCACTACCACCACCACCAGTACCACCACCACTACCATTACTACCACCAATACCACCACCAGCAATACCACCACCGCCAATACCACCACCACCAATACCACCACCAATACCACCACCAATACAACCAACACCATTACCACCACCAATACTACCACCACCATCAATACCACCACCTCCACCAACACCAATACCACCACCATCAATATCAATACCACCACAAATGTCAACACCACCATCAATACCACCAATACGACTACCATCAATACCACCACCATCAATACAAATACCACCACCACCACCAATATAACCAATACCATCACCAATACCACCAGGACCACCACTAATACCACCCCCACCAATACCACCACGACCACCAATACCACCAACACAAAACCCCCAGTACCAATATCACCACCACCACCAATACCACCATTACCAGTACCACCACCAATACCACCACCACTGATACCACCACCACCACCAATACCACCACCAGCTCCACCAATATAACACCACCAATACCACCACCACCACCAATACTACCAATATCAATACCACCAAATCCACTACCACCAATACCACCACCACTAGCACCACCACCACCAATACCAATAGCACCTAGACCACCAATACAAAAAATCCCACCACCACCACAAATACCAACACCACCAATACTACCACCAATGCCTACACCACCACTAATATCAATACCACTGCCAATGCTAATACCACCACCAATACCACCACCATCAGTACCACCACCACCAATAGCACTAATACCACCACCAATACCACCATTAATACCACCAATACCACCCTCACCAATACCACCACCACCAACAACATTACCACTACCACCAATACAACCACCACCAATAACAATACCACCTCCACCAATACCACCAACACCATTACCACCACCACCAATACCAATACCACCACCAATTCCCCCAGTAAAACCACCACCACCAATAGCACCATAACCACCAATATCACCACCACCAATACCACCACCACCAATACCATAACCACCAACACTACCACCACCAATACCACCACCACCAATACCACCACCCCCAATTCCAATACCACCTCCACCACCAATACCACTACCACACCATCAATACCACCACCACCATATCACCCCCACCAATACAACCACCCCCAATACCACTACCACCAATCGCACCACCACCAATACCACCACAATACTACCACCACCAATACCAATACCACCACAACCATCAATGCCAGCATCTCCACCGTCACCAATACCACAACCACCACCACCAACACCACCATTAATACCACCAACAATACCACCACTTATACCAATACCACCACCACCACTAATACCACCACCAGTACCACCACCACTACCACTACTACCACCAATACCACCACCAGCAATACCACCGCCGCCAATACCACCACCACCAATACCACCACCAATACCACCAACACCATTACCACCACCAATACTACCACCACCATCAATACCACCACCTCCACCACCACCAATACCACCACCACCACCATCAATATCAATACCACCACCAATGTCAACACCACCATAAATACCACCTATACGACTGCCATCAATACCACCACCATCAATACAAATACCACCACCACCACCAATATAACCAATACCATCACCAATACCACCAGGACCACCACTAATACCAGCCCCACCAATACAACCACGACCACCAATACCACCAACACAAAAAACTCCAGTACCAATATCACCACCACCACCAATACCACCATTACCAGTACCACCACCAATACCACCACCACTGATACCACCACCACCACCAATACCACCACCAGCACCACCAATATCACCACCACCAATACCACCATCACCACTAATACTACCAATATCAATACCACTACCAGCAATACCACCACCACCAATACCACCACCTGCACCAATACCACTACCGCTACCACCAACGCAATCAGCACCAATACCACAACCACCATGCCCAACACCACCGATACCCCCACCAATACTACCAACACTAATACCACCAGCAATTACACCACCACCACTACCATCATTACTACCACCTCCACCACCACCAATACTACCATCAGCACCACCAATATCACCACCACCACCACCACCACCACCACAACCAATGCCACCAACACTAAAACCACCAGCACCAATCTCACCACCACCAATACCACCATTACCATTACCAATACCACCAATACCACTACCAAGACCACCACCAATACTACCACCAGCACCACCACAAATACCACCATCAATACTACCACCAGCACCACCAATATGACCACCACAAACACCACCACCACCACCAATACTACCAATACCAGTACCACCACCACCAAAACCACCACCACCACCAATACCACCACCATTACAAAAAATACAACCACCACCAATACCACCATAACTATTCCTACCTAATCAGGAGCAGAAAATCCGCTCCGCTCGCGGATTTCGCAGATTTTCGGTAAATCCGCGATCCACGAACTCCCGCGAATTTACTGAAAATCCGCGAGATCCGCGAGCGGCGGATTTCGGGGGCAAAAGTTCAACTGTTGAACTTTTAACTATTTTAGGATGGCGACGAACAAAAAATCTTAAGGACGTCTTGATCCACACACGTCCACGCAAGTGCAAACTGCCGATACAAGTGAGAGATCCAAATTTGAGGCCAGTGAGCGGCCACTACCCGTGTGGCACCTGTTTGGTATGCAAACTTACTACTGCCACTAAAACTTTACAGCTCACCGATACATTAACATGGACCCAAAAACACCATACAAACTGTAATTCTACTCACGTAATTTACATGGTGCGTTGCCCATGTACAATTAAATACATCGGGATGACATGCCGGAAGGTGAAAATAAGAATTGGTGAACACAAAAGTAACATAAGATTAAAAAAGAATACCACCAAACTCTGTTCCCATTTTGTTGAAGCTGGCCATGACTGTGAAGAAATGCGCTGGACTGTACTAGAAATGCTGAACGATAAAACCAACAATCCAGAGAAAAAACTGTTCGAAAAAGAACAGAGATGGGTGAATCGTCTCAGTACCCATCTCACTGCCTAAACGACAATATACCGTGGCATCAATTCTCTTGAATCATAGACTTATGTTTAAATAAACTTAATTTTCTACCAACCACCTGTCCCTTTTACACACATCCCTTGACATTGGGCAACGTTCCCATATTTGCCAAGATTAGCAGCAAGCAACGCAGAGCCTTTTGAACTACTGACGACTGATAGTCAGTAAAACCCTTCACTGTTAAAAAATCTGTACCTTGGGAAAAGACTGCCTTTCAGAACATCTATAGAGTCTATTTTTAAAAAAACAACTTACGAGAATAAAAATACATTATTCTTCTCAATGGCCATATTTAAACCACGCAAACACTGGGTTTTTTCACTACCAGCAGAAACGAAATCCAATTACTTGCATAAAAACATTATTTTCGCCATTAGACATGAGCTAGTTTTGTCAATAAAGCTTCACAGTAGTTTTTGAACTACGAACTAGTCCGTTCTCTATTGTGATTCCCACGCCGTATTAAACAAACGCACGACACACCCCCACGCTATCCGGGGGCAGAGTCAGCACAGGAAGACGGCAATCCCACACGTGCGAGTAAGAGCGGCGTCCCCTTCCTTGTGAGTACGACCGCCGAGTATTCAGCAACGAGCCACACGGTAAACTTTTCCTGTTTCCATTACAGCTCAGTCACTACGGTGACCACGCACCCCGTTGAGGCGAGAATTCCTCTCTAGTAAAGGTATGTTAAAACAATATGCGAAGCTAATCCATTAGAGCGCTTTTTAACCTATGTGTCCCGTTTAGCGATTTACGGCTTTGTAAGAAGGAAATCATCTCCCTAGTAAAGGTATGTCAAAACAATATGCGAAGCTAACCCATTAGAGCGCTTTTTACCTTAGGTGTCCCGTTTAGCGATTTACGGCTTTGTAATAGGGAAAGCACCATTTCGGATTTAACTAACAAGGTGTTTATATCGTGGTAAATAGAGAGAAAATCACACTCCCCAGGGGATATCTACAAAGCGCCGCTACTAATTGTTTATGAAACGGTCTGTACACGCTCATCTGACCATGCAACCTTAAATCACATGCTGCTTTTCTAGCTATGTATATACAGGGAATTGCATAGTATTGGACAACTTAGCTTCCGCAGTTATGTTAACAAACATACCACCTACACACTAAAGTCTTTACCTCAGTGATACCCCGTACAACTTGGGTCCTTAGGTGAAATTAACATTACCTTGCCAAGAAATACCATACCCCTTTAAACAATTACTGATTAGCTTGCCAATAAATATCGTCCTACAATGACCTTAATCTTTCTGGTCTTGTAACAGAATCTCAGTCGGACTTGGGCCTTAGCAAGTCCCCTGTAAGACCCCTTCCCTGAAACCTTAGCTTAAAATAAGCTCCCAAAAACTCTAAATTTTTAAAAGTTGTAGAACTGTGCTGTCATGCATGATAAAATGTATCTATCTGCATTTGCCTGTTTTTTCCTTGTCTCCTTTTATTATAGGTCTGAGAGGGTAAACAGAAACAATCCATTGCTAAAATTAACACTGAAAATTACTGCACAAGTGGTGTAAGTGATCTATGTTTTGTTTTGTCCTGACGAAGGCTCCATAGACCCGGCTGGGCACTAGGGAGCTGAAACATGTCGACACCATCCATTAAGTGGTATAGCAAGATCCAGTAACTAGTTCTTTCCTCTATACCCATTACTTTTTTACCAACAGACTTAACCTCTCTTAATAAAATCCTTTTTGGCTAAGTTCTGTTTTTTAAACCATTCCTTTTCACATTCCCATCCCTCTTTCTCTGGACACTGCTGCCAGAACCTGAGGTTGCCTCTTGGTGAGGCCGGCATACAGCACGTTATTGGACACCCTATGATATATGCCATAACGCTAATGTGGGGCGGAGTACAGTAATATACCGCATTTGAGAAACATAGCATTTTCTGAGGGTGTTCCATGCCAACCAACGGTTGAACAGTTACAAGTGTCCATTCCACCACTTGATTACTTGAGCCGGCAAGCTGCCAGCGCCATCCTAAAATAGTTACTAAGTTAGCTTCAACAGGAAGCACTAATAGATAAAATAAAGCAGGTGCTCGAGCACCTGCTTTATTTTATCTATTAGTGCTTCCTGATGAAGCTTATTTAGTAACTATTTTAGGATGGTGCTGGCAGCTTGCCGGCGCCATCCTAAAATAGTTAGTTAGGATGATGTGTGTTTTCTTTATCGAGGCTGGGTAGGTGTGGGTTCTCCCCATATCTATCGTCGAAAATTAGCTATGATGCTTGATGGAGGCCTTTGCATAATTGACTTTCACTAGCTCAATCCCTGTGCAGTTCCTGTGACCACGAGCTTCTCTGATCCGTGCCTGACCTTTTATACACACAAGAGGCATGTGAACTCGCATATAAGCCCCGTCCGTTTGGCCCCTAACCACACACTAGTGGTGTGTGCACCATATTCGCGCCCTTTACCCACTTGATGGACAGCTCACTCGAGGGACCCCGGCGCTCTTTGGTGTGATGGCAAAGTTAATCAGCCCACCCAAAAATGTGTGTTTTGTCGAGGCTGGATAGGTGTGCGCTCTCCCCATATCTATCGTCGAAAATTAGCTATGATGCTTGATGGAGGCCTTTGCATAATTGACTTCCACGAGCTCCATCCCTGTGCAAATCCTGTGACCACGAGCTTCTCTGATCCGTGCCTGTCCTTTTATACACACAAGAGGCATGTGAACTCGCATATAAGCCCCATCCGTTTGGCCCCTCCCCACACACTAGTGGTGTGTGCACCATATTCGCGCCCTTTACCCACTTGATGGACAGCTCACTCGAGGGACCCCGGCGCTCTTTGGTGTGATGGCAAAGTTAATCAGCCCCCCCAAAAATGTGTGTTTTGTCGAGGCTGGGTAGGTGTGCGCTCTCCCCATATCTATCGTCGAAAATTAGCTATGATGCTTGATGGAGGCCTTTGCATAATTGACTTCCACGAGCTCTATCCCTGTGCAGTTCCTGTGACCACGAGCTTCTCTGATCCGTGCCTGTCCTTTTATACACACAAGAGGCATGTGAACTCGCATATAAGCCCCGTCCGTTTGGCCCCTCCCCACACACTAGTGGTGTGTGCACCGTCTTCGCGCCCTTTACCCACTTGATGGACAGCTCACTCGAGGGACCCCGGCGCTCTTTGGTGTGATGGCAAAGTTAATCAGCCCCCCCAAAAATGTGTGTTTTGTCGAGGCTGGGTAGGTGTGCGCTCTCCCCATATCTATTGTCGAAAATTAGCTATGATGCTTGATGGAGGGCTTTGCATAATTGACTTCCACGAGCTCCATCCCTGTCAAGTTCCTGTGACCACGAGCTTCTCTGATCCGTGCCTGTCCTTTTATACACACAAGAGGCATGTGAACTCGCATATAAGCCTGTCCGTTTGGCCCCTCCCCACACACTAGTGGTGTGCACCGTTTTCCCGCCCGGCCATTCCCCACACAATCCACAAAATCCGCGAATCCGCAAATTCACGGATTTTGCAGATCGCGAATTCGCAAATTAGCAAAATTCGCGAATTGCGAATTCGCAAAATTCACCCATGCCTATTCCTACCACCACCGATATCCCACCAATACTACTAACACCAATATCATCACCACCACTGATACCCCCACCAATACTACCACCACCAATACCATCACCACCACCAATAACACTACCACCACTACCATAAATACCACCACCTCCACCACCACCAATATCACCACCACCACCACCTCCTCCATCAATGCCACCAACACTAAAACCACCAGCACCAATATCACCACCACCAATACCACCATTACCAATACCACCACCAATACTACCACCAGCAAAACCACAAATACCACCATCAAGACTACCACCAGCACCACCAATATCACCACCACCAATATCACCACCACCAACAATACTACTAATACCAGTACCACCACCACCACTAATACCACCACCACCAAAACCACCACCACCAATACCAACACCAATACCACCACCACTACCACCAATGCAACCACCACAAATACCACCACCACCTTTCCCACCACCACCGATACCACCAAAAATACTACCACTACCATTATCACCACCAATACCACCACCAATACCACCACCTCCACCAATACCAACACAAATTCCACCACCACCAGTACCACCACCAGCACCAATACCAACAGCACCAATAACACCACTAAAACCAACACCACCACCAATGCCACCACCAATATCACCACCAGCACCACCAATACCACCATCACCACCAATACCACTTCCACCAATACCCCCACCAGCAATGACACCACCAACACCACCACCAATACCACCATTAATACCACCACTAATACCACTACCACCACCAATACCAATACCACCACCACCAATACCACCACCACCACTAATACCAATACCACCACAAATATCACCATCACCAATACCACCACAAACACCATCACCACCACTTATACCATCACCAGTACCACCACCACTACCACTACTAATACCATCACCAATACCACCAGCACCACCAATACCACCATCTGCAATATCACCACCACCAATAATACCACTACCACCACCATTAGCACTAACACCACCAATACCACCACCAGCAATACCACCACTGCCAAAACCACCACCAATACCACCACCATCAATACCACCACCACTACCAATACCACCACCAATACCACCAACACCATTACTACCACCAAAACCACCACCACTATCAATACCACCAGCTCCACCACCACCAATACCACCGCCAATGTCAACACCACCACCAATACCGCCAATACTACTACCATCAATACCACCACCATCAATACAAATAAAACCAACAACAATATAAACGATACCACCACCAATATCACCCCCACCAATAACACCAACACTAAACCCACCACCACCAATATCACCACCACCACCACCAATACCACCATTACCAATACCACCAATACCACCACCAATACCACCACCACCGATACCACTACCACCAATACCACCACCAATATTACCACCAGCACCACCAATACCACCACCACCAATTCCACCACTGCTACCACCAATACAACCACCAGCAATACCACCATCCACCACCATTCCCACCTCCACCGATACCACCACCAATACTAGCACCACCAATACCACCACCACCACCAATAACACCACCACCATCAATACCACCACTCCCACAAATACCACCACCACCAATACCAACACCACCAATAATAATACTAACATGACCACAAATGCCAGTACCACCACCACCGCAATCAATACCACCACATCCACCACCACCAATACCACCACTAGCACCACCACCACCAATACCAATAGCACCTAGACCACCAATACAAAAAATCCCACCACCACCACAAATACCAACACCACCAATACTACCACCAATGCCTACACCACCACTAATATCAATACCACTACCAATGCTAATACCACCACCAATACCACCACCATCAGTACCACCACCACCAATAGCACTAATACCACCACCAATACCACCATTAATACCACCAATACCTCCCACACCAATACCACCACCACCAACACCATTACCACTACCACCAATACAACTACCACCAATACCAATACCACCTCCACCAATACCACCACCACCAATACTAATACCACCACCAATCCCTCCAGTAAAACCACCACCACCAATAGCACCATAACAACCAATATCACCACCACCAATACCACCACCACCAATACCATAACCACCAACACTACCACCACCAATACCACCACCACCAATACCACCACCCCCAATTCCAATACCACCTCCACCACCAATACTACTACCACACCATCAATACCACCACCACCATACCACCCCCACCAATACAACCACCCCCAATACCACTACCACCAATCGCACCACCACCAATACCACCACAATACTGCCACCACCAATAACAATACCACCACCACCATCAATGCCAGCACCTCCACCGCCACCAATACCACCACCACCAGCAATACCACTAACACCAATACCACCACCACCACCACCAATACCACTGCCACCACCAATACCACAACCAATACTACCAATACCAGCACCACCAATACCACTACCACCAATACCAGTACCTCCACCACCAATTCGAATACCACCACCAAAACCAATACCCCCACCACCAATGCCAATACCAGTACCACCACCACCAATACCACCACCACCAATACCAATACTGCCACCACCAATACCACCACCTTCACCAATACCACTACCAATACCACCAATACCAACACAACCATACCCCCAAGACCACCACTGATTCTACCACCACCAATGACATCATGGAGAGGGTAGGAAATAGCCCCCCCACATCCTGCTCTTCCTCTTGAGCCGCAACAGCGTAATGACAGAGCAAAAGCGATGGGAGCTAGTTGCTAGTGTTTATAGTTCAGATCATATGTAACTCTCACTTCACACTTTGTGTCCGTGTATTTTGCAATACTTACACATCTTCCTCACTGCACTATTTATCAGTACTTTGAAGACGTTGCAGACCTGTGTTTTTAAGCTATTAGTATTGTAAATGTAAATGCCTTTTATTTATGTTTTGGAACTCAAAACATAAATAAAAGGCTTTGTCAATTACATTGCCAATAGCTCAAACTCATGTGAATGCAAGACCTATTGCACTGCAAATGCTGTTTCTATGTTTGTTGGAATCTGCAGTACACAGAGAAAGAGTAAAACGCCATTAAAATAGCTGCCTAGAGCCAACATAGACACCTTTGCCCATAGTGCAAGGGTGCCTGCATTGCAGTGAATGATTTTTTATGTGCAGGAAAGTGTCCCTTCCTGCACATGAACAATAATTAAATTATGATGATTTGCTACTTCTTTGTTTGCTGCAGAATGGTCGTATTTAATTCTGACCACCACAGAGGAGCAGCAAATAACCAAGTGCAGCCCAAAAAAAGCCATCCAAGAAGAAACATCGATTCACGAACAGAGCTACCAAAGGATTGCAGTAGGAAACTGCATCTGAGCCATGAAATTTTATGACTTCTGTGCAAGATCTGGGCACTGTCCAGACGGGGAGCCCATGTATTTGTTTCCTGTAGGAAGTAGCGACAGCTCTCAGCCCAGCCTTAGGGCCTGATTACGATGCTATCTTAAAAAGGCTCCAACCGTTGGTTGGAGCATTTTCGACCGGATCGTAATGTGCTGGTCGGATTCCTTTCCCCCCGCCTCATTACAATAGAGACGGTCGGAAAGAAATCTAACCAGTCATTCCGACTGGCTTCCTTCAGGCTCAGAGAGCCCATTCACCAGTTGGAATGCTGTCAGCAATCCCAAGGGGAGCTCTTTTTGCCCAAGGGATTACCATGTAGGATGTCAACGTCCTTTCCAACACAGAAAGGCTGTTGGAATTTGACTTTGGGGGCCAGCAAGGTTCCCGTGGGTGCACAGCCTCAGATTAGAGGCAGAGGAGCCTCCTATGGTGCCTTCCTTTTGATCCCTGCACCCGTGGCTGGCACCTTGAGGTGCCTGCCGTGGGGTACAGGGCTGAAGTGCACCGCCTATTTTACAATGGAAGCATGTACTCTGGCCAGAATACATGCTCCCATTGTAAAGTATAGGCATGCGACTGAACAGTATTCGGTCGCATCCTATTCAGGTGTCCATTGAACGAGACGATGTTGGGCGGAGTAAACTCCACCGACATCGTAATGAAGCCCTTAATACTTTTGCTCTGATATATGCATAAGAACAAGAGGCGATGAGGAAGTTCAAACAGTAAATAAAAGTATCTGCGTAGACACTATTATCATAACCGATCAAAAAGCAGCCAATTGATGTCTGGTGTTAATTGATCTCTTGCCCGACATTGGCTCTATGAATCCCTTGAACAAGTCAAGGCTGGTATCCCTTTTTCGTGCAATTCCTTATTTAAAATCTAAAGACAGTAAAGTTGATAAATCATCAACCGGGACTGAGAGGGTGCAACACCCACTCATCTAAAATTGTTTTTGCAGTGCCATGCATCACTAGATTGGTGCTTAGTCATATAGATGATTTTTATGTTATGGGTATTGACGTCTTGCCGTGTCCAGCCATTGGCCAGGTAGAAGTAGCACTATTGGGGCAGCAATGGCCTCATAAAGTGCCTTTTGGTTGCGAGAATCCTTCCATTCAACACTCATTTTCTGCTGCACCAAGGAGGGATCACTCAGCTGTAAATGGAGTACCCCATGAAATCCTCTTCATCACCACTAGTAACAACACCAGGATAATAAAGCTTTCAAGCTGAGGAATGAAGTCAGCCAAGACAAACTGTAAAGATTGGACTTGGATAGTAACGCCATTGGCTCAGCAGCAGAGCTTCATCTATCTATACTTGAGTCCAATTGAGTATTGGTATCCAGGACCAATGAAATAGGCAACACTAGCAAAGAATTCTTGTACATTTTATCTTGGAACATTGCAGGTTTGGCTAGTAAACTGAAGAATGAGAACTGGCAAAAGTTTATTGATAAGCACACCATTTACTGTTTCCAGAAAGCTTGGTCCTTTGATAAAATCAATGGAAACATTTTTTTTAGACATAAGCATACCAGCCACTCGTCCTAGAAAGGGGTGGACATCATCTTTAAGTATGGGTGTCATGCAAATTGAAATGTAAGAGAGCAATTAGGGGAAGTTTATTTATTGCCTAATGCACTGCATGAGAGGCTCTGGCCTACCAGCCATGAAGGTTGTCTGAATAATATCTTGAATGTTTTATTTCACCTGGCTGAGCCCACTGAGGATCAGTAGGCTTGGGGAAAATGTGTTTCCTATATTAGAAATATCAGGGAGGGTATTGCTGGTTGTAATGTGGCCAAGGAGGACAAAAGGGAATAATATCCGTTGTTGATTTGTGGTGACTTTAACACAATAGTCTGGCACCATCATTAATAGTGGGGTTCTAATGGAAGATCATTGCCTAGGCCTTTCTGAGATGGCTTTGAAATACTCTAAATCACCAAAAAGGGTACTACATCCTCTGAATTTCTGATAAATTACCATCTGCAGTTCTTTAATCGTAGTACCGCTTCAAATGGTACTGCAACAGTGACGTTTGGTAATGGGAGAAGTTAGTAACTAATTGACTATATTGTAGTTAAAACTGAGGGTTAGGAATGTGTGTGCAAATAAACTGTTACCAGAAGAGTGGTCACAACCAATAGGAGGAGGAGAATAAGAAGGAGTAGCAAGAAATACCTCCACTAACTCCCTATGCTTGAACATATAGTGGCAAAGTATGCAGCCATTATTATTAATACTTCGGCCGATTACAGTGGAAGAATATTAACAGCCTATGACACTATGAAGTTGAAGTTTTTGTGGTCCAGGCCAATTGGGCCCAACATTGTTGGTCTTGCTGGTGGGAGACAGATTAAAGGGTATAATTGGTATGATGAAGAATGCTTCGGCAAGAAGACAGCTGTTTCACACACCCTGACACGGTGTCACTATAACCCTCAGAGTGCAGCATTATTCCGAAGGTGCAGGTGTAAGTACAGGCGTCTATTAAATGGCAAGAAATCACTGCTCCAATTGTCACTATGCACAGAATTGAGGGAGATGTCTTATGATAAAAACACTAAGATGTTTTGGAACCTTGTCACATGGGTGGGAAATGGGGCAATAAGGGGCATATTATCAAGAAACGGCTTAAAATTATTGCCGCTTTAGCGGCAGGAAACTGCAGCTACAGCTGCGATAATGGGCTTTATAATGTGCCCTTGTGAATTCCCATAGAAGCCCTGTTCTGGTGTTCAGGAAAGACATGGCTTGGCAGTTCAGGCTGGACTGTTCCCATGATACACAGGGTCAAGACTGATTTGCATACGGCCATGTCTGAACTGGGGTGGCTTGGTGAGCAAAATAACGATGGATTAAACTCAGATCGTGACTGGGGGTGAATGTTTTTCCATTCTGCAACATTCCGTCCATCATCTTGTGTGTTTTTCTGTTCACCCTATGTGGGAAGGGTATGCCCAGACTTGGGTCCCTTGCTCATTAAGCCACTGGAGTCAAGCTATCCTGGCTGAAGATGGCTGATAGCCAGAAACCGGTCTTAGGATACTTGATTCCGGTCCGGGAAAGACATGGCTTGCCAGTTCGGGCTGGACTGTTTCAATGAGGCACAGGGTCACGAATGATTTGCAAATGGCCATGTCTAAACTGGGGTGGCTTGGTGAGCAAAATAACGATGGATTAAACCCAGATCTGTGACTGGGGGTGAATGTTTTGCCATTGTGCAACATTCCGTCCATCATCTTGTATGTTTTGCTGTTCTGGTGTGAACATGGGCTTCTATTGGAATTCTCCAGGGCATATTATCAAGCCCATTATCGCTGCTTTAGCGGCAGTTTCCTGCGTCAATGCCCATGGATGAACAAAAACTGCACCAGAACCTGGTGATGAACTGCGGACCTCATTTGGATATAATGGCGGTTCGCAATCCATGTGCTTTAACCACATGTTGCAAGAATATCTAGGTCAGTTCTTTTGCAGAAGGCATATGTTTTAAAGGGAGAACATGTGCCATTTTGGTCAAATAATCCACTACCAACCATATCATGAAATAGCCATTGGACAAGGCAAGATCCATAACGAAATCCCTACTCAGAGTATGCCAAGGTGCCAAGGTGCAGGCGGTATGTGCATAGGTTGTAGTAATCCAGCGGGTGCAACATGGGAAGCCTTAGATTGCACACAAGACGGACAGGTTTGTACGTAGTTTTTCACATCGGAGACGAATGTGGGCCACCAAAGAAAAACATCTGACATAATCCCAGAGTCTTTTTAAAGCCAGGATGTCCGGCTAATACGACATCATGATTCCAATAAAACACAGTAATAAGTAGGTCTTCTGTAGGGATGGAGAAGTGTGGCTCAATGGTGGAGAAGTGTGGCTCAATGGTTAGAGTGGCAGACCCTGATGCAGAGGTCTGGCCCGGACCAGGGTTCAATTCCCACCTCAGGCGGGTCTTGGGCTAAATTTCCCCGGACCTGACAATTCTCGCCTAGGTGCCTATTCTAATCATGGGTACCACGCTGCAACTCTGGGCAATAGCTTGCTTAATCTCCACAACGGCCCCAACAGCGCCAGGATGCCTGGCCTCACCTTGGGGGGCCCAGGAGTGGGCACTTCACATGGAAAGGCCAGGAGGGGTTCCAGAGCGGTATGTGTACAGCGCCGTGATACCCCTTGGGGTGATTGTGCGCTATATAAGCACTACAACATTTACATTTACATTTACATTTATAGACAATTTCTATGATACACTAAACACCCTATGTTGATGATCTCAGGGGGTAATGTCTCATTGTGTTGTGCTTTTTGTACTTGTGCTAACTTTGCTAAGAACTCTTGGGGAGCACAGAGAGTAACAATGTTTATGCTCAGGAATGATGGGAGGGGAAGGAGCTGTGCTTATATCAGGACTAGGATAACTTAACTGTGAGAGGTGTCAACCTTCTGTTGTTCTTTACCAGGCCTATAGGTGATGAAGAACTCAAACTCATTACAGAACAAAAGCCAATAGAGTTGGCATGGTGTTAAGGCCTTCATATTCTGGTAGAATTGCAGGTTGCGGTGATTGGTATTAATGGTAACTGTGTGGCGAGCTCCCAGTAAGGGACTCCACCATGCTTAGAAAGCAAGTTTGATCGCTAGCAACTTGCATTCAGCCACTGTGTAATTTTGTTCAGCAGGCAAGTTTTTTTTTTAAAGTAGGCTACTGGATGCAAGTAACCAGACTTGGGGTCTCTTTGGGATAAGACTCCTCAATGTGTCTATGGTTTCGAAAATGGTAGTCTGTATTTTAGAGTGGGTGTATCAAAGGTTATATTAGGGTGCGAGGAGGTGCATCGGATTATCACGTGGATGATGTCATTAGTGATGACATTGTGTTGACCAAATTTTTGCTGACTGGTACTGGTGGTAACTGACTCTGACTGACCCTGGGCTCTGTCTAACCAGGCCCGCAGCCAGTGCTATGCAGAAAGGCACCTAGAATACAGTGAAAACACCTACATATACTAAGGTATACTATGGGTCATGATACCCCTGTGATTGGCATGACCTCCCATGTAAAGCCCTAGTACATAATAGAGCAGGGGGATTAAAACTACCTCTAAGTCCCTGGCATATAATAGAGCATGGTAGTTTAGGGTCCAGCAGCCCTTTTCTGCACTTGCATGTGTGTACTGCTGAGCATGAGGTTAGTTTAAAAGTAGCCCTGTGTGTACAGAAAGAGGCAAGAGAGGTGCAGAAAGAGTAAGAGTGGTGCAGAAAGAGGGCAGAAGGGTGCAGAAAGAGGCAAGGGAAGTGCAGAAAGAAGCAACATAGGTGTGGATAGAAGCAAGAAAAGTTCAGAAAGAGGCAGAAGAGGTGCATAAACATTCAGAAAAGGTGCAGAAAGAGGGAACAGGGGTGCAGAAAGAGAGAAGAGGGGAGCAGAAAGAGGCAATAGGGGTGCAGCTATTTGCAAGAGAGGTGCAAAAAAAGCAAGAGAAGTACAGAAAGAAACAACAGAGGTGCAGAAAGAAGCAAGAGCAGTGCACAAAGATCCAACAAAGGTACAGAAAGAGGCAAGAGATGTGCAGAAAGAAGCAAAACAGTGCAGAAACAGACAAAAGAGGTGCAGAAAGAAGCAAGAGCAGTGCAGACAGAACTGACAGAGGTAAAGAATGAGGCAAGATGGGTGCAGAAAGAGGCAAGAGGGTGCATACATTTGCAGGAGGGGTGCAGAAAGAGGCAAGGGCAGTGCAGAAAGTACCAATAGATGTGCAGGAAAAGGGAAGAAGGGTGCAGAAAGAGGCACAATGGGTGCACAAAGAAGGAAGAGAAGTGTAGAAAGAAGCATCAGAGGGGCTAAAAGAGGCAAGAGTGGGGCAGACAGAACCAACAGAGATACAGAATGAGGCAAGAGGGGTGCCGGAAGAGGCAAGAGAGGTGCATACATTTAAAGAGAGGTAGAGAAAGAATCAAGAGCAGTGCAGTAAGAAACACCAGACACAAAAGGAGGCAAAAGGGGTATAGAAAGAGGCAAGAGCAGTGCAGAAAGAACCAATAGTTATACAGGAAAAGGTAAGAAGGGTGCAGAAAGAGGCACGAGGGGTGCACAAAGAAGGAAGAGAAGTGCACAAAGAAGCAACAGTGGTACAGAAAGAGGCAAGAGCGGTGCAGAAAGAGGGAAGAGAGGTATATAAAGAGGCAAGAGAATTACTGAAAGAAGCAACAGAGGTGTAGAAAGAAGCAAGAGAATTGCAGAAAGAGGCAAGTGAGAGGCAGAAATTGGCGATCAGGAGCAGAAAGAGTGAAGATGAGTGCAGAAAGAGACAACAGGGTTGCAGAAAAAAGCAAGACAGGTGTAGAAAGAAGCATGGGAAGTGTAGAATGAAGCAACAGTGTGGTATCGAGTCTCAGCAAGGCCTAATTGCGCCGCTTAAAGCCCTAAAACCATAGAAGTGAAGTTGGCACGAAAACTGGAATAGAAAAGACAGATTTATTAAGACCTCATGAGGTGGAACTTCAGTCACACAGTACCCTTAGGCAATGCATGAAGTAGCACACCGAATGGAAGGCACAGGGTCCTTTTATACCCGCACAGGGGCTCAAAAGAAGGCGGTACACATGTTTAGATGAGTTTTATGTACATATAAGGACATTTTGAGAGCACACATTCGACTAGTGGGAGGAGCCAACGATTGCCCAGTTGGGGTAAACACATTCCCGACAGTGATGGATCAGAAACAGATGTGATTCAAATGAGCATGCGTGCAATTGGCAGAAGCTAAATATAACTTATTTCTACGCAGATTACACAATCAGTATACAAAGAGGTAGGACAGAGAACATGGTGAACACGAGGTAGCACATGGCATACAAAATGGCTGACAGAAATACAACATGGCTTCCAAGAAACTGGCAAGATAACATACGAAAACTCACTGGCCTTTTAGCATTTAGCTGAAGACAGCTGTTCATTAGGGATAATCTAAATATGCATCACACACATCTATCAGCATCATTTCAACAATTTCCTTCTGTTGGGCTTTCATTTCAGGGACATTTCCTTTAATAGGGGTACAAGCAGAAATACAAATGGAGCAGATCATAGGACCACATTGTAGGCATACACAACACGTAAATAATATTGTAATTACAACGCATAGGGCAGTCAATATCTTCCAACCCCAAGAGGTAAATAATGACCGTATCCAGCTCGAAAATGTCCATGCACCAGTTTCTGGATGGATTTCTGCAGCACTTTTATGCAGTTTAGAAATCGCATCATATACTGAGGGCAAATTATCGGGGATGAAGACACAACAACTACTTCCGATAATGCGACATGCACCACCTCGATCAGCTAACATTACATCTAAAACCATTCTATTCTGGAGAGCAACAATTATTGCAATTTGGAGCTCCGCTGTAATATTTCCTAATGCCATTGCTGTCTGATTTGCACCAGCTTCTACAACTTGAGTAAATCGCCTTATCTTTCGACTGTTTAATGCAGCCCCAAGAAAGAAAAACAAACCCAGATTAAAATCAACATATTGCTGTAATGTAGTGTCAGTCTGGTCTACTTCATCCATACTAATTGTTCTCTTAACTCTATTTATAGAAATATCATTGTACAATACAAGATTCTTGTGATATAATGCAGGTGACAAAAATACAGGGGGTAACAGAAAAGATATGTAGCACACTCCTGACTAACCCATTGGAAGCTGATAAATTCCCACAAATGAAATATGTATTGTGAGAAGCCGTAAATGTGCTGTTGTTTGCACCTGCAATTGTCAATACGATAGTGCATTCACTACTTCCTACTAAAAATGTCCCCACACTACTAATACACAAGTCTGCTTTTGCTCTGGTAACAGAAATCACAAAAAGTTCATACATTTTAGTTGTCCTTGTTCTAGTGAAGACATATGGTGACAAATTATTGTCTGGTTGGTACTCTTCCCGTTCCCATTTAGTTCCTCTAGCTTGAGGATATCCATCCTTATCTTGATAACAAACCAAACTTTATTATGACGAAAGGTAATCCCGCCTACCGAAGGTTTCTAGATGCTAACAAAAGCACATACCAAGCTTGACAAGAACCATTGTGAGAAAAGGGAAGTGGAATAAAAGGTGTTCCTCCCTTTTTTTGGTGGGCAGGCATCATCCCACACACCCAACAGTTGGTAGTGTTCATAGCATTGTGCGTATGATGTAACATCTGGATAAAAATGTTATTCAAATAGGATTGTCGATGTTTTTGTTCATGATAGGGAAGAGAAAAATTAAAATGTTCAATTGGAACTGGAGTAGTGGCAAGCAAAAGTTGTCGAACAGGGGCCACCTTCTCCACAAACCAAGCTGCTATTGCTATAATCACCATAGCAACAACAAACCCTACAGCACAAATTAATCTTCTGTTACTCATTTCAGTAGCAGTAATAAGCAAGCTTTTCTAAAAAAATAAACTATTTAAATGATCGTTGGAGCTCTTATCCCGTGGGCAGCCGTTGATTCCTTCACCGCAGGTCAAGACGGGTGTCACTACACTAAGCAGAGCTGATCCCCCCCCCTTGTATTATCGGCATTCCGGTTTACTACCCAGGGCGGTAGCTCAACCAGTCTTCTTTGACAAAACAGATTCTTTTCTTGGTCTCAGTTGATATCATGATGTTCCAGGAATTGTGTGGTCCGGAAAGACCTCCTCAGATTAGTCAGGTGTGATGGCTGGGCTCTTTTCCTTGTCCAGAAGCTCTCGTTGATCAGTCAGCACAGCAGGTTCCACCAAGGCAGGTGACACTCATCGACAATGGGAGCCATGTAGCCACCTTTTCCGGTTCGTCACCCAAACTGCTGTCCTCATGGCCAAAAGTACCTGTTCTGGTCCGCGCCACCTCGGCTCCAAGCTGTTCAGCCTCTCAAAGACTCGGACCTTAACCTGGTCCCCAGGCCGAAGATCGTGAGCCTCACCTGTAGATCTGTCAGGAAGAACTTCTCGGACCTGTTGATGAATAGAAATTAAACTGTCTGTAAATTGTGCCAAATAGTGATTCATCAAAACACAAGGTACATCATGTATAGGACGTGGCTTAGAAGCTCCCCAAATATTCATTAGCCTTCCAAACACCACTTCATAAGATGTTAGCCCAGATCGTGAATTTGGCACCGATCTTATGGATAACAATGCCAGAGGTAAGGCATCCGGCCACTTCAAAGACGTGGAAGCCACAATATTTGCTAATTTAAGCTTCAGAGTAGCATTGTACCTTTCCACCAATCCTGCTGATTGTGGATGGAAAACTGCATGACATTTCTGTTTGATCCCTAATCCTTTCAGGACATACTCAACAACTTGCCCAATAAAATGGGGTCCGTTGTCACTTCACAAAAGTTTACAAACACCGAATCTCGGAAAATACTCCTTCAACAGCATCTTAGCTGTAGTTAGCGCTGCATTAACTTTCGTAGGGTATGCCTCTATCCATTTACTAAAGGTGCAAACCACCACTAAGACATACTTCAGATTGTTGCAGCGCTCAAGTTGGATGTAATCCATCTGCAAAACTTCAAAAGGTGCAGTCGGTGTAGCAAACCCTCCTGCGGGAGTTCGTGTCCCTTTACCAGGATTATATTGTAAACAGATCAAGCAAGACTGTACTACTCTCTTAGCAGTGCTGGCGATCTCAGAATGCTCCCAAACTCGTGTAAGCAATTTCGTTATTGCTAGAGCTCCAACATGTGCCTGCCCATGTGCCATTTGAACCATAGGATGTAAATAGGCTGCAGGTAATTTCCACTTATCCATGTCTTTAGTACGCCAGCAACGCTCATCGTCCAACACTCTTTCTTTGGACCATTGCTCAAGTTCTGCTTTTGATGCAGATGTCTGTACATCCAGTACTTGCTCTCTAGCATCATGCCATCGCTCAGCTTGAGATTTTACCACATACATAGAAGTGGTGCTTCGCTGCATCGCAGTCTCACGAGCTACGCGATCAGCAAAAGCATTACCCTGTCCTATTTTATCAGTCACTTTCTTGTGTGCGCTACACTTCACAATCGCTATCTTCTTTGGGTATGTTAGCGCAGTTAAAAGATTCTGTACCAATTCTCCATGCATAATCTGCATCCCGTGTGATGTTAGAAAATCGTGGGCCACTCCGAAAGCATAGCGGCTATCCGTATAGATGTTCACACATAAATCAGTGCTAAGCTCACACGCTCGTGTCAGCGCTATTAGTTCAGCTGCATGAGCCGACTTCTGTGGTATGCGAGCTGTCTCCACTACTGTCTCAAGTGTTGTAATGGCATATGCGGTTGAGGTCGTGCCATCTGGTAACTTCAAACAGGACCCATCAGCCCACAATTCCCCATCTACATCTGGAAGGGGTGTGTCTTGCAAGTCAATGCGACCCTTTGTCTGTTCCTCAGTAAGGAAAATGCAATCATGAGGCTCCTTTGATTGGGACTGAGCCGCAGGGTATGGCAACAAAGTGGCTGGATTTAACGTGGCACACCTCTTCAAAGTAATATGAGGCGCTAGTAATGTTAGTTCATATCCTGTCAGACGGGCACTAGTTAGATGTTGTGTCCTAGTCTGATTCAGGGGAGCATCTACTGCATGGGGTACTAATACTAACAGTTTATGTGACAAAACTATCCCTTCACTCTGATGTATAGACACAGCTGCAGCAGCCACTGCACGAAAACACCCAGGCAATCCTCGAGCAACAGGATCAAGGACCGCTGAAAAGTATGCACAGGGACGCTGCTTATAGCTGTGTGTCTGTACCAAAACTGACAATGCACATCCATCTTTTGTCATGCAAATAGAGTGTAAAAGCCTTCATGTAATCTGGAGTACCTAACACTGGTGCAGAACAAAGAGCTTGACGTAACTGCTGAAAAGCATTTTCACATTCACCTGTCCATGGGAGGGGCATGGGAGTGTCTTTAGTCAAAAGTGCTAACAAGGGTTTGACAATGTGTGAAAATCCTAATATCCACTGCCTACAAAATGAAGTCAAACCAATAAAAGCACGAACATCTTTCTGAGTGGAAGGTACTGGTGTGTCTAAAATTGCTTGAATACGATCTGGTGTCAGTGCACGACCCTCCTTAGACAGAAGGTGTCCTAAGTAGGTCATCTTCGGTCTACAATATTGCAATTTCTTTCGTGACACTTTGTGATGGTGCGTAGCAAGAAAAGAATGCAAAGACAAAGTACTTTCTTCACACAGTTCAGGCGTATCGGCTTCCAACAAGATGTCATCGACATATTGTATGAGAGCAACTCCTTTCGGTAAGTCAAAAGAATCAAGTTACCTTTTCAGTGCTTGACTGTAAATACTTGGACTCTCTGTATAGCCTTGAGGAATTCTGCAAAATCTATACGATCGATTATTCAAAGTGAAGCTGAACAAATATTGACTATCAGGATGAATAGGGATCGAAAAGAAAGCGTTCTTCAAGTTTATCACAGAGAATGTGGACCCAAAGTAAGTAATGTTGTAATATTAGAAACCACAGGATATTGTGGTACCACGATCTTATTCACTTCCCGTAAATCGATAATAAACCTATAAATCCTAGTATCAGTATCTTTTTTTCAAAATGGGAAGAATCAGGCTTTTGCAAACATTGTAAGGGACTTCATCCACAACCCCAACTTCAATCAAATCACGAACAATATGTATGAGTGCTTCTTCACCCTCTTGTGAAATCCTATACGGAGGCAAAGGTGGTAATAAAGCACCCTCCTTGACACTAATGTGCACTGGTGGAATAATCATCTGTCCTACATCAGTGTTCGAAGTAGCCCACAAAACGCTAGGAAGTGAAGCTAATGCAGTGTCCTCTTTAAGAAGACAAGATCTTTCGGGCACAGGGTTATTCTCATTCAAAATAACATGCAGTCCTTCAGGAGCACAGCGTATTGTAGCTCTAAAATACTTAAGCATATCAAGACCCACAATATTGTCTGGCGTGTTTGGTGAAAGCAAAAACGGACATGGAGCAGTAAACTTGTCAACATGGAATGCAAGTGGTTGTGACAATGGGCTAAGGGAGGGCGTTCCAGCGAACCCTATCGATGTAATAGTTGAGCCAGACAGGGGAGCCCTTGGAACCAATTGTTTAGACAAAGCGCTACGAATAGCTCCTGTATCAACCAGAAACCGATCAGTAGAACCCAAAACATGTGCTGTAATATAGGGACCCATCTGATCTACTGGAACTTCAACCGATTCCTTACCCCATCCTAGGCAATCCTATGCATAAGCAGAATCATGAAAATCAGATGGCGCGCAATCAGATATTTGATATTGGTTTTGCCTATCAAAGGTGTTAAACCCATTCTGTCTTCGATCATTAGAATCAAACCTAGCACGATCATTCGTGCTCCCTCTAGGCCCTGAATATCCTGAACGATTTCTCATTTGTGCTCGTCCACGTTGATTTTGCTGTGCGCGTAATATCGAACAATCAGAAAGCCAGTGTCCGAACTGTTTGCAATACGCACACTGGTCAACTGATAAATTAGAACGAGTGAAATACGAACCATAGGATCCACGTCCACCTCTATCATTACCTCTAAAAGGTGGACCATAAGCTTGAACCATCATAACTTTCGTCTTCAGATCTTTAGTCTTTTTATCCTCATTCCCCTTTGCTTCCAGTTCCTGGCGTTAGTAATACTGAGCCATGGTTAAAAGAGAAACCGGAGAAGAGGTAGTCCACAAACTCTCACTAGCTTTTAAGCGGCGGGCTATTTCTGGCAACAAGTTGGCAACATAATTATCAACGAACAAATGTCTGCCTGTATCATCCGTTAATGACTGGCCACTAAAATCATGAAATGCTTCCTCAAAACGCGTAAAGAAATCTGACACTGACTCATCTACTTTTTGTTTGCACGATGCTAATATAGTCCTATCTATATTTTTAGAGGGAATAATCATTTTTAATTTGACTAATATAGCTGCTGGAAGAGCCAGAATTAGCCGACAGGGTTTCTGTGCGGGTTCCCTTTCCATAAATGCTAATTCTATATCTTTCCATAATGCTCCAAAAGTTACATTATCATCAACTTTACAAATAGTTCTCCACATATCAGGGGGTAAAATCAATCCACAAAACAAATCAATATCAGGCAGTGTCATAGTACAAGAACTAATAGTACCCTTAACTTCCTCATAAAAGGCTGCTGGATTTTTTCGCGGAACGGGCAATGAGGTCTTAAGAGCCATAACATCCGCTCTATTCCAAGGAGTATAAACCCAATTATAAATAAAATAACCCTTAGCATCAGAAGAAGCTTTATCCTCATCTGTTCCCTCGCGTTTAGGAGGAATATACAAGGGTGCGGCTTTCCACATAGGTTTCGCATGAATTATCATAGTCTTATCTGATCCAAAGATAGAAGCTTGAGCCGTGCCGGTCTGAGATGTATGCGCAGCTGTGTCCGCTGCCTTTTTCTCCTGCCGCAGTCGAGCTTCCCTCAACACGTGTTTTAACCAAACGCCTGATTGAGTCAGCTACCTGGGAAAAGAGAAAAAGACCATCACGCATGTTCTTATAGTCCTGTGTCACATCGATAGGCTCAAGTTCTCCTGTAATTTTCCTGAACTGTTCAATAACTTCTCCGGCAAATGCTTCCGTAAAATATACTTGCTCCTTCTCTGGCTAGTTTTTCATATCCTCTAAGAGGTCCGGGAGAGGCTGTATTAAGAGCAGCTTTACGAGCAGCAGATCTAAGGTCAGCAGAGCATACAGCAGGAATCATAGAACGAGTGTCTCGCGCTTTATCTTGATCTTCAGAAGATTTATCATCGGGCTTATCAGGAGCAGAAGGGAAAATATACGGGGGTGGAGAACGATCTAATAACAAGAAATCATCGTGTTGCTTATTAAGGATAGGATAAACAGGTTGCCTAACAGCATACTGGCCAGTTACCTGCAAATTGCGCTCCCTTTCCTCTCTTTCTTTTAATTCTTTTGTTTCCTTGTCTTTTAACTCTAAGGCTTTCTTGTGAATGGTTTTACGCTGTTCTTTTTCAATTAAGGCTTGCTCACGCTTCATTCGCTCTCGCACCGCTTTCTCCCACATTCGTACACAATCAAACATATCTGCTCCACATACTGAATATTTCGTAAATCAAATGACCCATGCATAGGCCAACGCAACTCAGGATCCTTTTTAGTGTATTTATTCCATAACGTACTGTACATTATGGAAGAAAGACCATACTTTACATACATATCCCTATTCGTCGTCCCCTCTGGGGGAGCTGGTTGAGCTACGTCGAGTTTCAAACTGGTACCTTTACAAAAGCAACACATCTTTCGAAGTGCGCTGAAAACAGGAATGCCAAAAAATAATGCAAAATATGCAATATTATAATCAAAGTAGCACTTAAAGTATCTACGTACGGTGCGCCGTTCAAAACAAATATAAGACAGAGAAAGATCTCCTCATTACCTGCCTATATAAATTGCAATTTATATATAGTTTTTCCAAACAAAATCAAATGTTAGCTAACGCATACAAAGAGCCGCAGTAAGTGTTGCTAAACTACCTTACCAATCCAAGGCTTTACATACCAATCCTGTTAGTGTCCAGATTCCAACTGCCAAGGTCTTCAAATTGACCAAACGGTCTCTGCACGGCGAAACAACAGACGAGATCTCAGTCGAGGACCGGCACCACCTGTATGGTCAGATCAGAAAGAAAGGAAAAATGCTGTAGATGCCAATAATTGGGTCTCCTCCGGCAGTGATCACGTCCAAAGTGAGTTTCCAATCCTTCGTTTTGACCAGTCTTCAGGCATCCCAGTCACCGATGAGCCCCACGTTGGATGCGCCAATTTGTGGTATCGAGTCTCAGCAAGGCCTAATTGCGCCACTTAAAGCCCTAAAACCATAGAAGTGAAGTTGGCATGGAAACTGGAATAGAAAAGGCAGATTTATTAAGACCTCATGAGGTGGAACTACAGTCACACAGTACCCTTAGGCAATGCATGAAGTAGCACACCGAATGGAAGGCACATGCTCCTTTTATACCTAGACAGGGGCTCAAAAGAAGGCGGTACACATGTTCAGATGAGTTTTATGTACATATAAGGACATTTTGAGAGCACACATTCAACTAGTGGGAGGACCCAACGATTGTCAAGTTGGGGTAAACACATTCCTGACAGTGATGGATCAGAAACAGATGTGGCTTGACTGAGCATGCGTGCAATTGGCAGAAGCTAAATATAATTTGTTTCTAGGCCGAATACACAAGCAGTTAACAAAGAGGTAGGACAGAGCACATGGTGGACACGAGGTAGCACATGGCATACAAAATGGCTGACAGAAATACAAAATGGCTTCCAAGAAACGGGCAAGATAACATTGGAAAACTCACTGGCTTCAGCAAATGCTAACCTGCTCGCTGTCAATTTACGACAACAGGGGTGCAGAAAGAGGCAAGAGAAGTACAGAAGAGAAGCAACAGAGGTGCAGAAGGAGGCAAGAGGACTACAGAAAGAGGCAAGAGAGTTGACGAAACAGGCAAAAGAGGTACAGAAAGAGGGAACAGGGGTGAAGAGAGAGGCAAGAGAGGTTCAGAAACAGGTCAGATGGGTGCAGAGTCAAGAGGGATGCAAGATTTGCAAGAGAGGTACAGAAAGAAGCAAGAGCTCTGCAAAAGAACCAACAGAGGTGCAAAAAGAATCAAATGAGGTGCAGAAGGATGGAAGAGAAATACAGAAGAAGGCAAGAGAGTTGAACAAACAGGCAAAAGGAATACAAAAAGAGGGAACAGTTGGGCAGACTAAGGCAAGAGAGGTGCAGAAAGAGGAAAGAGAGGTACAGAAAAACATAAGAGGGATGTAGAAATTTGGAACGAAGGTGCAGAAAGAAGCAAGAGCAGTGCAGAAAGGAACCAACAGAGGTGTAGAAAGAGGCAAGAGCGGTTGGAGAAAAAGGTAAGAGAAGTGCAGAACGAAGCAAAAGTAGTGCAGAAAGAACCAACAAAGGTGCAAAAAGAGGCAAGAGGTGTGCAGAAAGGTTTAGAAGAGGTACATAAAGAGGTAAGAGAGATACACAAAGAGGCAGGAGGGGTGCAGAAAGAAGCAAGAGATGTGCAGAAAGAAGCCAAAGAAGTAGAGAAAGAAGGAACAAAGGTAGAGAAAGAGGCAACAGGGCTGCAGAAAGAGGCAACAGGGATGCAAAAAGTGGGAAGAAGAGTGGAGAAGGAGGCATGGGGTTGTAGAACGAAGCAAGAGACCTTCAGAAAAGCACAAAAAATTGCAGAAAGAAGGAAAAGAGGTGCAGAGAAAGGCAAGAAAGGTGCAGAAAGAGGAAAAAGGGATACAGAAAGAGGCACAAGGGGTACAGAAAGGAGCAAGAGAAGTGCAGAAAGAAGCAACAGAGGTGCAGAAAAAGGGAAGAGGGGTGCAGAAAGGGGCAGGAGAAGTGCAGAAAGAAGCAAGAGAGTTGCAGAAAGAAACAAAAGAAATGCAGAAAGAAGTAACAGAGGTTCAGAAAAATGCAAGAAGGGTACAGAAAGAGGGAAGGGGGTGCAGAATGAGGCATAAGGGTTGTAGAAAGAAGGCACAGAGGTGCAGAAAGAAGCAAGAGAAGTGCAGAAAGAAGCAACAGAGATGCAAAAAGAGGTAACGGTGGTTGAAGAAGTGGTAAGAGGGAAAAGGGGTACAGAAAGAGGCATGAGGTGTGCAGAAAGAAGCAAGAGAGGTACATAAAGAAGCAAGAGAGTTGCATAAAGAAACAAGAGAAGTGCAGAAAGAAGGAACAGAGGTTCAGAAAGAGGCAAGAAGGGTACAGTAAGAGGGAAGAGTGATGCATAAAGAGAAACAAGGGCTGCAGAAAGAAGGGACAGAGGTGCACAAAGAAGCAAGAGAAGTGCAGAAAGCAGCAACAGAGTTGCAGAAAGAGGGAAAAGGGGTACAGAAAGAGGCTCGAGGGGTACAGAAAGAGGCAAGTGAGGTGCAGAAAGAAGCCAAAGAAGTACAGAACGAAGGGACAAAGGAGTAGAATTAGGTAACAGGGCTGCAGAAAGAGGCAACAGGGGTGCAGAAAGAGGAAAGAGGGATGGCGAAGGAGGTATGGGGTATAGAAAAAAGCAAGAGACCTGTAGAAAGAAACAAAAGATGTACAGAAAGAAGGAACAGAGGTGCATAGAGAGGCAAGAAAGGAGCAGGAAGAGAGAAAATGGGTGCAGAAAGATGCATGAGGGATGCAGAAAGAAGCAAGAAAAGTTTAGACATAAGCAACAGAGGCGCAGAAAGAGGGAAGAGGGATGCACAAAGGGGCAAGAGACGTGCAGAAAGAAGTAACAGAGATGCAGAAAGAAGGAGGAAGGGTAGAAAAAGCGGCAAGAGGGGTGCAAAAAGAAGCAAGAGAGGTGCAGAAAGAAGGAACAGATGTGCAGCAAGAGGCAAGACGAATGCAGAAAGAGACAAGAGGGGTGTAGAAAGAGGCTCAAGGGGTGCAGAAAGAGCAAAGAAGGGTGGAGAAAAAGGCAAGAGGGGTGCAGAAAGAAGCAAGAGAGGTGCAGAAAGAAACAAGAGAGCTGCAGAAAAAAACAAAAGAAATGCAGAAAGAAAGAACAGAGGTTCAGAAAGAAGCAAGAGAAGTGCAGAAAAAAAGCAACAGAGATGCAGAAAGATGGACGAGGGATGGAGAAAAAGGCAAGAGAATGGCAGAAAGAAGCAACAGAGATGCAAAAAGAGGGACCGGTGGTGGAGGAAGTGGTAAGTGGGAAAAGGGATGCAGAAAGAGGCACAAGGTGTGCAGAAAGATGCAAGAGAGGTCCAGAAAGAAGCCAAAGAAGTACAGAAAGAAGGAACAAAGGTACAGAAAGAGGCATCAGGGCGGCAGAGAAAGGGAAGAGGGGTACAGAAAGAAACAAAAGAAGTGCAGAAAGGAGCAACAGAGGTACAGAAAAAGGGCAGAGGGGCGCAGAAAGGGGCAAGAGAAGTGCAGAAAGAAGTAACAGAGAAGCAGAAAGAGCAAAGAAGGGTGGAGAAAGATGCAAGAGGGGTGCAGCAAAAAGAAAGAGAAGTGCAGAAAGAAGCAAGAGAGTAGCAGAAAGAAATAGAAGAAGTGCAGAAAGATGGAACAAAGGTGCAGAAAGAGGCAACAGGGATGCAGAAAGAGGTAACAGAGGTGCAGAAAGAGGGAAGAAGGGTAGAGAAGGCAGTATGGGAGTATAGAAAGAAACAAGAGACTTGTAGAAAGAAACAAAAAAAGTACAGAAAGACGGAACAGAGGTGCAGAGAGAGGCAAAAAAAGGTACAGAAAGAGAAAATTGGTGCAGAAAGAGGCATGAGGGGTGCAGAAAGAAGCAAGAGAAGTTTAGAAGGAAGCAACAAAGGTCCAGAAAGAGGGAAGAGGGGTGCAGAAAGGGGCAAGAGGAGTGCAGAAAGTAGTAACAGAGATGCAGAAAGAGGGAGGAAGGGTAGAAAAAGCAGCACAGGGGTGCAGAAAGAAGCAAAAGAGGTGCAGGAAGAAGCAAGAGAGTTATAAAAAGAAACAAAAGAAGCGCAGAAAGAAGGAACAGATGAGCAGCAAGAGGCAAGAGGAATGCAGAAAGGGAAAAGAGGGGTGCAGAAAGAAACTCAAGGGGTGCAGAAAGAGCAAAGAAGGGTCAAGAAAGAGGCAAGAGGGGTACAGAAAGAAACAAGAGAGGTGCAGAAACAAGCAAGAGAGTTGCAGAAAGAAATAAATGAAATGCAGAAAGAAAGAACAGAGGTACGGAAAGATGGAAGAAAGGTACAGAAAGAGGGAAGAAGGGTGCAGAATGAGGCACAAGGGTTGCAGAAAGAAGGGACAGAGGTGCAGAAAGAAGCAAGAGAAGTGGAGAAAGAAGCAACAGAGTTGCAGAAAGACAGACGAGGGATGGAGAAAAAGGCAAGAGAATTGCAGAAAGAAGCAACAGAGATGCAAAAAGGGGGAACGGTGGTGGAGGAAGTGATAAGAGGGAAAAGGGGTACAGAAAGAGGCACTAGGTATGCAGAAAGAAGCAAGAGAGGTGCAGAAAGAAGCCAAAGAAGTACGCAAAGAAGGAACAAAGGTGCAGAAAGAGTCGTCTAAATCCCCGGATTTACCTGCCTTGTAACTAACAGAGACACGAGACACTCCCTTGAGCGTGGAAGCCAGGTTTATTAGCTGCAGCTAAGCACAGTTGTCCTAGAAGTTACACGCAGGGTGGATTCTAAGGAGACTGCCACTTCAATCCGTGGCGCACAATCTTTTATAGCAAACACATTTACAATATCCCACTCCTTGCACATACAAAACGAACCAATGAGAAAAGTTGGAAAACAAGCTATCAGGTATCCAAAAATACGACCCTTTCTCGGACCCCGTGTGCTACCCCTCCCGACAAATTAATCAGTGATGGTGTTCACAATCCCCTCTCGCAGGTGGCAGGACATACTTGTGTGTCTCAGAGGATGATTGTGTAATAGGAGCATACAAGGAGAGAATAGCGAAGGCCAGTCGGATAAGATAGTATAAGGGAAGAATAAGAGAGGGCAAATAGTCGGCCGAGACAGGGATCAATCGAACCAGACATGGATTAACAAACTCAGCCAGACCCTGACATCGGGTTTCATGAACAAGGACAATGGAGTTACTTTTTAACTGAAAGGAAACGTAGCAGCTGGAAAAGCAAAAGCACATTGTTCGCCGTGCTGCCTGAGAGAGGGCAACACAAAATGGCGACAGGACACAAAATGCCGGCTAGATACGGGACGAAATCTGAAATCGTAGAACCTCAGACCCTCCTTTTGCCATTACTCAGGCAATACACCAGGGACTCAAGTCAATCTGAGTCGATGTCAATGGCCATGAGGTCATCGAGCTGATGCTGTAACATCATTCTAATGTTCTCTGTTTTTCGTGACGCAGGCTTCGGGACACACATAGTGGCACAAAGACCACATATTGCAGGTCCACACTGCACACAAAGGCAACAAGAGAAGATGATGGCCAAGATCATCCCAAGGAACCATCCCAACATGGACCAATCTCCCGTGTCCTGATGTATAGACTCGGAAATGGTATGTAGCTTGGAGATAGCTTGGTATACTGTAGGGGCATTATCAGGAATGTAAACACAGCAACTAGACCTGATCAGTTTACAGACTCCACCATGATCTGCAAGGATAATATCTAAAACTATCCGATTTTGTAAAGTCATAAGACGATCCGCCTGAAGCTCAGCTGTCACATTACTCAAGGCTCCAGACGTTTCATTTATGGTAGCCTCAACAACACGAGCTAAGTGCCTGACGTCTCTGCTATTTGCCATTGGACCCCAGAAAGGAAGCAACCCTTTAATGAAGTCAGCTGCCTCCTGTCCTGCTGTGTCTTTCTGATCAAAGACTCCCCTTCCATGCCTCTTCTTGTAATGACTTAAAGGAGCTGTATACGTTGGGGGAAGAAGAAAAGCCACATAACATGTTCCTGAGAAATAAGTAGGAAGCCATGTATAGGCTCTATCGTGACAGATAAAATATGTGCCTTGTGATGGCACTAGCGGTGAGGGAATCTGAGGTGTATAAACATAAGTATGAGAACAGATACTCCTCTCTTGCTGATTCTTGACATTCTGACCATTCATTTGTAAACAGAAATTACCTCGATGAGGTACAGTCCAAATTGGCGGAGAGCTCCTTAGTTTAGCCTTTTCTGTAAGGCTAGTAACATATTGCGTTATGTTCCATCCATCATATGCTCTCTTCTCATCTGTAGGAATCTTACTAATCGGGGCAGTCTTAGCCATAGTCACTATTCCCTTAATCAAAGTACTATGACTAAAGTCTGCTCCACCACCATATGGACTGCCAGGAGGATATCGCAGCTGATTTTGATAAAGGTTAGAGAACATCGCCAAATAAGCCCAGGCGGAACCTTCATAGGAGAATGGAAAAACCAAATACGGCATGCCTCTCTCTGTATTATGAGGCATGAGCCCACAAACCCAACAATCGTTAGTATTCATTACTAATTGGTGTTGATGCAATAGCTGAATAAACGAATTGTTGAAGTATTCGGTCTTCCTAATCTGTTCGTGTTCTGAAAGTGTATAAAACCGATGTGGGAAGGCAGTTGTAGGAAAAGATACGAGGACAGATGTAGGGACAGGTAACGGCT
This sequence comes from Lissotriton vulgaris, assembly GCF_964263255.1. Classification (NCBI taxonomy): domain Eukaryota; kingdom Metazoa; phylum Chordata; class Amphibia; order Caudata; family Salamandridae; genus Lissotriton; species Lissotriton vulgaris. The sequence continues at coordinate 36,260 of NW_028242682.1, read as the reverse complement.
GCAGAACATAAACAATCCAACTTCCACACGCTAATAAAGTACATAAACATATCAGAATACATAGGGTTATTCCACATGGACTAACCATCAATTTCTTAAGTCGTTCTTTCATATTTACAGTCTGATCATTAATTTCCACTTCAATATCCATGACTCTAAAAGCGTTGCTCACGATAATCTTCCTAGATCACTTAGCTGTGATTGTTAGCCGTCCTATGACACTGCAAGTCCTGCAGACCCTTGGTCACTACTCAGGTCACAGCTTAAGACTCCTACCGTGACCCTGCAACTTGATGGATAGTGGAAGAAAACACATTAAAAATTTCTTTCAAAACAAAAAGGTATAATCAGAAAAATCGTAAAAAGGAAAAATTCAATTGTCTTTGGCCGTTCTCGGTCGCAAATTATGTTGAGTCTTATTAGGGATCGTCTGGTCCTTAAACAAGTCTTCTGAATTCACCGTGTTCAAACGCAGATGTGTTGGGACGGCCTCCTGTAACATGTCGTCGTCTTCTTTCTCAGAGTTCATGTGGTCCAGGCGTGCACTACTAAACGGTACAAATCTAGGCACTTTTTCACTTTCGTTCTCACCTATACCCTCACGAGTCCACTGATCAAAAGGCAAAGGCAAAGGTACCCTCTTACAGTGCACGCCATGGACCCAGTTCTTTTTCCCAACAACCTTCACTGCCGTCCGTGTAGTTAGTAGCACTTGACGCGGTGGGCCCCAACGAGGTTCCAGATTCCGCTTCCGCTGAAAGTTTTTCACGCAGACCCAGTCGCCAAGTTGGATGGAATGACCTGGGTCTGCGGAGGCCTCTGGCAAAGCGTTTTGAACCTGTTGATGAAGAACACGTAATTTAGTAGTGAGGTCATGCAAGTAGTCAATCAGCATTGGGTATGGAATATCAGAATACTTTTTAGGCCGAGGAACTCCCCAGACATTTGCTGGTCGCCCAAAAACGACCTCATACGGACTCAAACCTAAACGGGAATGCACAGTAGTTCTTGTAGACAGAAGTGCTAATGGTAGTGCATCAGGCCAGGCGAGACCTGTGCTCGCCTGAATCTTTGCCAATTTGAGCTTGAGAGTACCATTATAACACTCTGCCAATCCTGCTGACTGAGGGTGGTTTGCCGCATGGAATTTCTGTTTGATACCAAGACCTGCACATATTTTCTGCATGATCTGGCCTACAAATTCACTCCCATTGTCAGACCAGACAATGCGCGGCAAACCAACCCTTGGGAAAAACTCCTTCAAAAGAACTTTGGCAGTGGACAAGGCAGTATTGTCCTTTAGGGGGTAGGCCTCTATCCATCTGGAATAGGCACAAACCACCACCAGAACATACTTGAGGTTATTGCAACGATCCATGTGAATGTAATCAATTTGCAATACCTCAAAAGGATACGTCGGGGGAGCAAAATGACCTGCTGGAGTTGGGGTTCCCTTTCCTGGATTATGCATTAGACAGACAATGCAGTGCTTCACCACGTTTTCTGCACATTTAGGAATTCCTTCATTCTGCCATACTGGAGCCAAGATTTTACAAATGCCCTTTGCACTAATATGGGCTGGACCATGCGCCATAGTAACTACAGGTAGTACATAGGCGTCTGGTAACAGCCATCGTTGATGCTCTGACAATTCCGTCCAACACCCAGTCGCGTCCAACATTCCCGTACTCTCTCTCCACTTACTCAGCTCTTTCTCAGTAGCCTCTTCTTGAATCGTTCTCACACTTTCTATCGTGTCCTCACACATTCCTTCTTCTCTCACCCATCTTGCAGGGCCCGCAACATACATACGACTCGTAACATCTCTCGCTGTCTCTTTTGCTACTTCGTCTGCAAAAGCATTCCCACGACCCACATCATCAGTAATCTTTTTGTGAGCGCTACACTTGATTATTGCTATTTGTGTAGGCAAGGCAAGTGAGTCGAGAAGATCAGTCTCCAACTGGCCATGCTGTATTTTAGTCCCATGGGAAGTAAAGAATCCTCTTTCCTTCCACAAGCGACTGAAACTATGAGCCACACCGAAAGCATATTGGCTATCAGTGTAGACGTTTACTCTCCTTCCTTTCACCAAAACACATGGTCTAGTTAAAGCAATTAATTCAGCTGCTTGGGCTGAATTCTGTGCAATACGTGCTGTCTCCACTACCGTATACAAAGTAGTTACAGCATAAGCTGCAGTTGTCTCACCATTTGGCAGCTTAAAACAAGATCCATCTACCCATAGGATCCCGTCCGGATTCACAAGTGGTGTATCTTTTAGATCTATTCTGCCTTTCGTTTCCTCCTCTGTTCGAAGAAAACAATCATGCTGTTCTTGAATGCCTTTCTCATCCGGTATGGGCAGCAATGTTGCTGGGTTCAGAGTATTACACCGCTTGATATGTATATGGCTAGCTAAAAGCGTTAGCTCATATCCAGACAAGCGAGCACTCGTGAGGTGTTGTGTCTTAGTCCTATTCAAAAGAGTATCTACTGTATGTGGTACCATAACAACAAGGGTGTTGTCCAATACCAATCCAGCAGACTGACGAATAGAAATTGCTGCCGCTGCTGTAGCTCTGAGACAACTAGGCAATGCCTTGGCTACTGGATCCAACGTAGCCGAAAAATAGGCACATGGCCGTTGTTTGTCTCCAAATTGTTATGTTAAAACTAACAACGCACAACCTTCTCTTTCATGCACATAGAGTGTAAAAAGCTTACTGTAATCTGGAGTACCTAGCACAGGTGCAGAACACAAAGCATTACGTAAATCAGAAAAACTCTTTTGGCATTCACCGGTCCAAGGGAGAGGTTGTAGCGTATCTTTCAACGTAAGCGCCAGCAAAGGTTTAGCTAACAAAGAAAAATTTGGGATCCATTGTCTACAATATGAGGTAATGCCCAAAAAGGCACGTACCTCTCTCTGTGTGGTTGGCTCAGACATTTGTGCAATCGCTTGAATTCATTCTGGGGTCAATCGTCTTTCCTCCTTCGACAAGAGATGACCTAAATAGGTAACCTCTTGGCGGCAATATTGCAACTTAGAAGGGGACACTTTATGATGTAGATCAGACAAATGGCACAACAAAGAAACCGTCACATCTTTACAAACATCCTCCAAATCAGCAGCAATCAGCAAATCGTCAACATATTGGATCAAAGTAGCACCTGGAGGCAAAATGAACGCGTCAAGCTGAGATTTCAAAGCCTGACTGTAGATAGAGGGACTTTCACAATAACCTTGAGGAGCACGCTAGAACCGGAAACTTCGGCCCCCGAGAGAGAAGCCAAAAATATCTCTACTTTCCTCAACAATAGGAATACTAAAGAAAGCATTCTTCAGATCGATAACAGAAAACCATGCCGCCGAGGCGGGTATCATAGTAAGCAAAGCAGTGGTATCTGGAACAACAGGAAACTGGGGGACAACAATCTTGTTGACCTCCCGAAGATCAATCACAAAGCGATACACAGGTGGTTGAGAAGGATCGCTGCGTGTAAGAAGAGGAAGAACAGGACTGTTACAAACATTGCCTCTCGTTTCTTCAACCACACCCTTCTGGACCGGATCATAGATAATAGCCATCAAGGCTCGCTCACCATCATTAGAAATCTTTTACTGTGGAATACGTGGCAACTTAACATTAGGCTTGATAGTAACCACATAAGGAGGAATCTGCAACAAACCAACATTGTTCGGACCTGTAGCCCAAAGTGTAGCAGGAAGAGATTGCAACTCAGGTGGAAAACTATCCTTCGATAGATATATAGGAGAAACCAATTTCTTACCCAAAGTAAGACGCACACTAGAGGGGAACAATACAATGTTGCATGAAGACGGTTTCAACAGATCCAAACCCAACAAATTCTCTCCGCAACCAGTCGTTAAAATAAGTGGAGCTTCCAGATCGTAAGGACCAATCGAAAGAGGCAAGGGACAAGAAACTGGGTTAGCAACTGGGGCGCCAGAAAATCCTACAGAAACGTTCGTTAAGCCAGACAAAGGTGCCCCAGGGAGTTTTGAATGGATCATAGAACTTCTCATTGCACCAGTATCCAAAAGAAATGGCTCTGCAACACCCAAAGTAACTACCTCAACATAAGGCCCATTCTGATCCACTGGAACTGATACGACTCCCTTACTTTGTCCATGGCTGTCCTAACTAGAATGAAAATCCTGAACCTCACCTTCAACACAATAATCCTCATTGTAATATTGCACAGACTGAGTATTCTGCCGATCAAAATAATTCGAAGAATTCTGAGGGGGATAGGAACGCTGCCCCTGAGGCAACGCACCTCGCCCTCTACCCCTAGGTGCTGATTGAAAACCACCACGGCCTCTTGGTCCTTGAAATCCATCATTACGCTGCAATAAAACCGGACAACTATTCTTAAAATGGCCTTCTTCTTTACAATAGGCGCACTGATTAGGACCAAGGAAAGGTCGCGGAACAAAAGGCTCAGGTTTCTGCAGCAACCCCTGAGACTGAATAGGCTGCTGGGACTGACGCTGACCGGAATGAGGAGGATAAGCCTGCTGAAGAAGAACTTTCATTTTTAAATCCTTAGTCTTCTTCTCAGCCTTATCTTTTTCTTCCTTGTGCCTATTCTCATAATACTGAGCAGTAGCTAATATTTGGGCAGACGAAAAAACAGCCCAAGAACTTTCCGAATCTTTCAACTTATGAGACAATTCAGGAAGCAGATTGAAGACAAATTTATCCACAAATAATCGCTGTCCACCTTCAGTACTCAAATCCTGACCACTATGGTCAATAAATGTCTCCTCAAACCGAGTAAAGAAATCAGAGACACTCTCATCTTTCTTCTGCTTACACGCAGCTAACTTAACCCAGTTAATGCGTAGGGCAGGCATCATCGTCTTCATTAAAGTTAGTATTCTACCAGGCAACTGTGTAACCAAATCATCTGGTTTAGCACCACCCACTTGTGCTGTATCTGCGGCAACAATATCAGCCCAAGTACCACCCAAAGCCTGCTCATGATCCTCTCTATGAATCCGAGCCCACAAAGCTTGTGGAACTACATTCCCCATCAGCATATCAACATCAGTCAAATTCATAATACATGCATCAACAGTCTGGGGCAATTCTTTATAATAACCAGCAGGATTTTTACGAGGGTCCGGCAAAGACTGCTTAAGTGCTAAAACTTCAGCTCGTTTCCAAGGAACATGTACCCATACACGCTGAAAATGAGCAGGGACACCTGGAACATTACCGGCTTGCTGGACTGCTTCCCTCCATACTGGAGAAACTTCTCTCATAGGATAATTCTTCGTTTTCTGTCTAACTGCAGGATCAGGTTTGGGAATAGTCCGGGAAGAATATAAGGACCTGAAAGTAACAAGTGTATGTATAGCATCCTTAACGTCAGGACCCACAATAAGTCCTTTATCAAACCTATCCTGTATATCCAATAGACCCTGGGGAGTTAGATCCAATTCCATATCCTCCCATCCTTTAGTGAGTGCGTCACACATAGCATTAAAAACGTATCTCTGCGTAGGGGCATTCCACTGGAGAAAGGTACTCAGTATATCGGGTACACTATATAATGGACCATTCATCATCCATTTATGAGCAAGGGAGTCGAATACAACTCGTTCCTCGGAATCTGGGAGTTGACTACGGGATTGCCTTCGAGAAAAAGCAGGAGACCTGTTGAACGGGCCAAAAAGGGGGGAGAAAAGACCAGAGACAGTATCAACTTACCGATTACGAATCAGAGAAGAAGTAGGGAGTAAAACTGGAGACGAAGTATTAAACAAAGGAAGAGAAGGACTACTCATTGCAAGAGACACAAAAGGCAAAGGAAACTGAGGTACAGAAGTTTGTGGCAAAGGAGGTGCAGGCGGTATTACTGGAAGAGGCAATGGTGTGGGAGCCGGAGCTCCTGGCTGAACAACAGGTTGCCATTTGAGAAAAAGAAACTGTAGCAAACAAATTATGTCTTATACGCCATTTCCTATAAGGTGGACTTCTGTATCAACACAATGTACACAACAACATGAAAAAGCAGACAATAGCTAACTAGTTTTTATAAAAATATTTTCTGTTCATTAATTTTTTCTTAATTTGCCTTCATTTAAATATATTTGATAACATTTTTAACTCAATGTGATCAACAACAAATAAGGAAAAACCAGACAGAAAAAAACATTAAATCAATATCAAATGACAAGTTCGTTAAAGGGCTATTGAAGTTGGCAATGCGGTGAGTTGGAACACTACGCGCGTTTCGGCTACTGCCTACATCAGGAGACCGTCATTTGCGACAAAACAAAAAAAGGGAAAACACTGGAAAAAGTATAAAGAATGTGTCAAAGATTCAGTTGTGTACACTATATTTATGCAATATATACTAATACAATCAAAAACCACCTTTAGGCATGGCCATTATTTTTAAACAACAGTACATTAGATGTAGGTAAGCATGGGCGGAAAATCCGTTACGCTCGCGGATTTTGCGGATTTTCGGGAAATCCGCAATCCGCGAGATTTGCGAATTTCCCGCAAAATCCGCAAATTCGCACGCAGCGGATTTTTTTGGCGGCGCGCGGCGTTGGTGATACGATTTTTGCGGCGCGCGGCGTTTATCATCGTTTGCCGAGTTGTTTTTTTCGATAGTTTGCGAGTGCTGCGCCATTTTGGATCTTGCTGTGTGATCCCGCGGGAATTGGCGAGCGCGATTACGTCATCGCGGCTTGCCAGCGATAGTTTGTCAACGCGAGTACGGCGAGATCACGTCTCGCGGTACTTCGCAATTGCGAGATTTGAGATGCGGCGAGCGAAAATATAAATTTGCAATTCTGCACAAGAAATCCACCAGCAAGCAGCATAAACCTTCTAGAAATGATGATTTTTATCTGAATAACTCCTTAGTTTGACATTTGCCTGCACTTTTTTAGCGAGGAGTCCATTTTGGGGAGGGGGGCAGGGGGGTGGGAGGAAGGAAGTGCCCCACAGTCTTCAACTTCCTGTTCCTGTTCAGCAGGCTCCTCCCAGTGCTTTGTCCATCTCCTGGTCACTTTTCATTTGGGTCTGGAGCTGGAAGGATTACTTTTTGTGGATGCTGCTGGATATTTGGATTTGAGGCCTTTTTGACTTTCTTTGGATCACTGTTGGATTAGAAATTTTACAAGTAAGTTTGTTTGGGGCATTACAGTTGCTGCAATTAAAATTTTGGAATTTTCGATTTTTGGGCTGTTTTGGGGCCTTTTGCCCAGGGGTACTCAGTGGTGGGTGGACTGAGTCTTTCTGTGGGTTGTCTTGAACTTAAACATCATGGAGGCCATGGATGAATTGGGATTGTGCTGATTTTTCTGTGTTTTTCGATTTTTGACCTGTTGTTGGGGCCTTGACCAGGGGTAGTGAGTGGTGCATGGGCCTAGTCTTTCTGTGGGGTGTCTTGAATTTAAACATCATGGAGGCCATGGATGGAATGGTATTGTGCAGATTTTTCAGTGATTTTCGTTTTTTGGGCCTGTACTTGTGGCCTTTTCACCAGGGGTATTTGAGTCTAGCATGGGCCTAGTCTTTCTGTGGGCTGTCTTGAACTTAAACATCGTGGAGGGCATGGATGGAATGGGATTGTGCTGATTTTTCTATGTTTTTCGATTTTTGACCTGTTGTTGGGGCCTTGACCAGGGGTAGTGAGTGGTGCATGGGCCTAGTCTTTCTGTGGGGTGTCTTGAATTTAAACATCATGGAGGGCATGGATGGAATGGGATTGTGCTGATTTTGCAGTGTTTTTCGATTTTTGGGGGTGTTCATGGGGACAGGTCATGTGGGTGGGGGCCATTTTGAGTGCTGGTACAGGCAGGCCCTGGCCATGTGCTAGGAGGCAAGTGGCCATTTTGAATGCAGGCTTTGTTGTTAGGCCTCCAACCATTTTGCCTACTTTTCAACCTTTATTTATGCCCAGGGGTAGTGAGTCTTGCATGGGCCTAGTCTTTCTGTGGGTTGTCTTGAATTTAAACATCATGGAGGCCATGGATGGAATGGGATTGTGCTGATTTTGCAGTGTTTTTCGATTTTTGGGGGTGTTCATGGGGAGGGACATGCCATGTGGCTGGTGGCCATTTTGAGTGCAGCTACAGGCACTGGCCATGTGCTGGCAGGCAAGTGGCCATTTTGAATGCAGGCTTTGTTGTTAGGCCTCCAACCATTTTGCCTACTTTTCAACCTTTATTTATGCCCAGGGGTAGTGAGTCTTGCATGGGCCTAGTCTTTCTGTGGGTTGTCTTGAATTTAAACATCATGGAGGCCATGGATGGAATGGGATTGTGCTGATTTTGCAGTGTTTTTCGATTTTTGGGGGTGTTCATGGGGAGGGACATGCCATGTGGCTGGTGGCCATTTTGAGTGCAGCTACAGGCACTGGCCATGTGCTGGCAGGCAAGTGGCCATTTTGAATGCAGGCTTTGTTGTTAGGCCTCCAACCATTTTGCCTACTTTTCAACCTTTATTTATGCCCAGGGGTAGTGAGTCTTGCATGGGCCTAGTCTTTCTGTGGGTTGTCTTGAATTTAAACATCATGGAGGCCATGGATGGAATGGGATTGTGCAGATTTTTCAGTGTTTTTCGTTTTTTGGGCCTGTACTTGTGGCCTTTTCACCAGGGGTATTTGAGTCTAGCATGGGCCTAGTCTTTCTGTGGGCTGTCTTGAACTTAAACATCATGGAGGGCATGGATGGAATGGGATTGTGCTGATTTTTCTGTGTTTTTCGATTTTTGACCTGTTGTTGGGGCCTTGACCAGGGGTAGTGAGTGGTGCATGGGCCTAGTCTTTCTGTGGGGTGTCTTGAATTTAAACATCATGGAGGGCATGGATGGAATGGGATTGTGCTGATTTTGCAGTGTTTTTCGATTTTTGGGGGTGTTCATGGGGACAGGCCATGTGGGTGGGGGCCATTTTGAGTGCTGGTACAGGCAGGCCCTGGCCATGTGCTAGGAGGCAAGTGGCCATTTTGAATGCAGGCTTTGTTGTTAGGCCTCCAACCATTTTGCCTACTTTTCAACCTTTATTTATGCCCAGGGGTAGTGAGTCTTGCATGGGCCTAGTCTTTCTGTGGGTTGTCTTGAATTTAAACATTATGGAGGGCATGGATGGATTGGGATTGTGCTGATTTTGCAGTGTTTTTCGATTTTTTTGTGCTCTATAACTGAACTGATGTTCCTCTGTCTTCCATTTTTTTTAGGTGCACAAGACTCAAGAGAACCACCAGTGCCAGGAAGAAGTCCTGCAGCGGTGTGTGTGTGCAGCATAACGTCACGTGACGTCACGTCTGGCCTCAGACAACTCTACAATTCGTGCAACTGCGGCCTGCTGTCTGACCTGCTCTGAAGAAGATGGCCCCAAAGAAATTTCTCCGTAGCTCCTCTAGCAAGAAAGTTGCTAGTAAGGAGCAGAAGAAGCAAGTTACCAAGGAGGCTGGTGTGCCACCCGCCACGTTTTTTGGGAGCAAAAAAAAAAGTACGCCTGCAGCAGCAGGATCTGCTGGGGACCAAGCTGGGAGCAGCACCCCTGCTCCATTGGGTTCAGTGCCTCCACCACCACGCCAACTTAAGTCAAAGCCCTTGAGTGCTTCAGAGGCAGTCAGTGTACTTCTCCAATCACCATCGACCAGTGATGTTGGCTCATCGCAAGAAAGTAGCAGCAATGTCCCGAATCAACCCAGGTTGTTGTAACTCATCTGACAAGTGTTGAACAACCACAGCCGCAACAACAACACCATGTGCAAGTACACGCCCAAGTACATGTGGAAGGAGAGGCAGCAAAAGGAGATGCGCAGGCAAAGGTGCATGGAGGTTCACAAGTGCCCACAATAGTTGTTCCTCCCGAAGTAGGGGCACATCAGGAAATCGACAATGAAGCCGAGGAGGTATCATTGGAAGCCACTCCTCCTGATGATCATTCATTGTCTTCCACATCCCTAGCAAGGAAAAGATCAAGGGGGGTGTCTACTACATCTTCTTCAAGCCCACCTCCTTCTGATGATACAGATCCAGCTTGGGAACCACAACTGCGGTCTGACAGTGAGGCACACCATGATCTGACACCGGTACCTAAGCGTAAAAGGAAGGTCGTCAAAAAACTCAAACCTATGGAGTGTGATGAGGCTCAACAAGAAGTGACAGATACTGCTGGTGATGAAGCCTCTCACGATGACGACGAGCCAGTCATCACAAAGGTCACTGCAGCCCCACCGGGCATGCAGCAAAGAGACATTTTGACCCTATCCCGAGAAGCTGCTGAGCGTGATGATGATGTCAGCGAGGAGGCAATGGAAATGGAATCATTAGATTTGGAGTTGAGTAGTACACCAAAACCTACCGCTTCCATATTTCTTCCTCGCAAGAAGGTACCCACCTCGTCCTCGACCTCAATTCGTGGTGGTGAAAGTGCAAAACGTACTGAAGTTCGGCAATCCACATCCTCCACTTCATCTGGCATTAGCAGCAGGACCACCACCACCAGTATCGCCGCCTCCTCCGGCCCCCGAAGACATTTCAAGTCTCCAGTTTGGGACTTCTTTAGTGTTTGCCCAAAAAAGGAAAACGTAGCCATTTGTAGCGTTTGTAAGCTTCGAGTTAGTCGTGGTAAGCTTGGTTCTAACTATGGTACTGGAGGCCAGAGAGGTCATCTTGAGAGAGCGCACCCTGTCCAATGGTTTCCGCACCTAGAGGCGGTCAAGAAAGCCGGAATTGCACGTAATGAAAACGTTGATTTTTCATCTGATGATGACGAGGAGGTAGAAGACGATTCAAACACTTCACTTACACCCAGTTCCCCTGTCAGCAGCAAACCCCATGGGAGCCACACTAAGAGTGTGGGAGAGAGTGAGACATCAATGCGTAAAAGTTCATCAGCGAGCGTAACTGGGTCGAAGAGATCATCATCATCCCGTAAATCCTTGGTCCAGGGCAACATTAAAAAGATGTTGTTTACAGAAGCGCAATATGAACGCAACCACCCAATGACCCGTCTGTATAACACTAAGCTGGCTAAAATGCTAGCTCTGGACCTTCTCCCTTTTTCTTTTGTAGAAGGGGTTGGTTTTCTAGAATTAGTGACAGCGCTCTGCCCTAAATGGAAGGTTCCTAGCCGGTTCTATTTTGCCCGAGTTGCGGTTCCAGCACTACATGAAGATGTTCTGAAGGTGATTGGGGCAGCTTTGCAGAAGAGTGCTGTTCACACTATACATCTGACAACAGACATGTGGACCAGTGGCGCAGGCGCTGATTACATGTGCATCACTGCACACTGGGTCTCTTTTTCAGGGGCTAAAGCAAAGCTAAACGCAGGTGTTGACACGAACATTGTTTTTAAAGGTGCTCGGAAACATGCAACACTAGCCATGTTTGGTTTGGAGAAACGTCACACAGCAGAAAACATTTTGGATGTCTTTAACACAAAGGTCCTTAACTGGCTGTCCCCACTAAAACGCCAGGTTGGTTATGTTTCCACGGACAATGGCGCCAATATAGTTAAGGCCATGAGGGACGGTTACTATTTCAGAGTGCCGTGTTTGGCGCACTGTATAAACCTGGTTGTCCAAAAATTCTTGGGTAATAAAGGCAGTGCAGCGTACAGTGTATTGGAGACCTGCCGAAAAATGTGCAAGCATTTCAGGCATTCTTTTAAGGCCCGGAAGCAGCTGAGGAGCCTGCTATATCAACGTCAAATGCCAGTGAAAGCACTCATCCAGGAGGTGGTAACACGTTGGAACTCAACCTTCTACATGCTTGAGCGTCTGTATGAGCAGTATACGGAACTCGATCAATATTTCCTTAAAGAGGGTACAGAGGAGCTGAGGATGGGTGGGCCGCAATGGAACATAGTTGAAAGCCTGACACGCATGCTTCGTCCTTTTGAGTTCTTCACGCGTGCAGTCAGCAAGGAGGACTCTAATTTGGGAAAAGCTATCCCATTGTTGTACATGCTGGAGGACCAACTGAAGGAGGTGTGTTCTGTGTTTGGAAAAGATAAAAACCAAGACTCTTTGCTTCTGGCTGAGCAATTATTAGAGCTCCTACAAGGTGATGAACGTCTTAAAAAGATCCACTCAGAACAGCATTACATTTGTGCTACTATTCTGGATCCACGCTACAAAAAGGCGCTGGCAGGCCAAGCATTCTTTCCTTTTGATGATGAACATGTTCCAAAGTACAAACGTTGGCTAGCCTTGTCAGCCAAGAAGTTTGAAACAGAACGGCTGGAAATTGAAGGAAATGGCAGTACATCAGCAGGCCATCCCCAGTCAAAACAATCCACTTCTGCACCTGTGGCTGTGGCACAAGTGACCTCTCAGCCGTTAAAGACACCGGCAACCGGATCATCTGCACGAAAGACAACAGAAACATTGGAGGCTGAAGAGGATTGGCTAGCTCTGCGTGGGTTTGGTTCTCAAAAGGTCAGAGGCACAGCAAGAGCTAAGCAAAGTGGAGGAACCTTGGATGAGGACCTTGAGTCGATGGTGAAGGACTATCTGAATGACTCAACAGAGGTCTATGTTAATTCTGACCCATTGGCGTATTGGCATGGGAAAAAAGAATTGTGGCCACAGCTCACCAACCTGGCTTTAAACTACTTGTCTTGCCCACTCGCAAGCGTGTCTTCTGAACGGGTTTTCAGTGCGGCTGGTGGGATTGTAACTCCCAAACGGAGCCGCCTCTCGCCCAAAAATGTGGAGAGGTTAACAATGATCAAGATGAATCAGCACCTCATACCACCAGATATCAGAGTACGAGAGAGCGTGCCGGATGAAGAGGAGGTGGCCAGCAACATAGATGAGGGAATTTCTACTCTGTCAGGTGACACTGAGCTCACCCTGCCTGAATTCGCAGAGTATGATGACGAAGCCTTATTCTTATTCCTGGACCGTGATACCGAGCCCTGAAAATGAGACAACGAATCAATAACTTTCTTTTTCATCCTTATTCCCTTTTATTCCTGTGTGTCTGTCTTTCTTTGTTGTGCACAGTTAATATAATTCAAACTTTAATCAGATAATCACAAAAACAAGCCCATCAGCAGAGCTGTCTTCACTTGTTTGCTAATTGATTTGAAGGTGCCGCAGTCTGCATTCCTCAGGTTCACAAGTTCAGAAGAACATGCTCCTCTATCCTCCTCCTCCAGACTCCTATTTCCATCAAAGCAGAGGGCTGGTTTACGCCCAATGAAGAAAGACTCAGCACTTGTGGGGGTGTTGTTCTACCTCTCTGCAGGTGAGTTGACGGGTCTGGGGCCATTGCTGGGAAGCACTAAAAGTGGTTTGGACCAAATCCGAGGCGGAAATTTTTTTGTGTTTTTGATGACTTGCTTGCCTTTGAGGTGCTCTTAGGGGGGGTTCCGTCTGTTTGTGGGTGAGTTTCGTGGTCTGGGAGCACTGCTGGGACACTCTAATCTTGATTGCATTTGCTTTTCAGGAAATAGGTCGTGGCAACCCCGACTTATGGCCTAGCTACGCAGTGCGTTTAGACCGAAGGCCCAGAAATATTGCAAGTATGAGATTTTGCTTTTGGCCTGTTTGGGGGTGTTATGCTTCTTGGCGGGTGGGTTGCCGGGTCTTGGGGCATTCCTGGGAAGGTCTAATACCGGGTAGAAGTGGTTGGGACAAAATCCAGGCCGATTTTTTTTGGGCTATTTCTGACATTTTGCTCTATGTAGCGTTTTCGGGGGCCTGTTTGGGGGGCTTCCTGGTTTTTGTGGGTGTGTTTCGTGGTCTGGGAGCACTGCTGGGACACTCTAATCTTGATTGCATTTGCTTTTCAGGAAATCCGTCGTGGCAACCCCGACTTATGGCCTAGCTACGCAGTGCGTTTGGACCGAAGGCCCAGAAATATTGCAAGTATGAGATTTTGCTTTTGGCCTGTTTGGGGGTGTTATGCTTCTTGGCGGGTGGGTTGGCGGGTCTTGGGGCATTCCTGGGAAAGGTCTAATACCGGGTAGAAGTGGTTGGGACAAAATCCAGGCCGAATTTTTTTTGGGCTATTTCTGACATTTTGCTCTATGTAGCGTTTTCGGGGGCCTGTTTGGGGGGCTTCCTGGTGTGTGTTTGTGGGTGAGTTTCGTGGTCTGGGAGCACTGCTGGGACACTCTAATCTTGATTGCATTTGCTTTTCAGGAAATCTGTCGTGGCAACCCCGACTTATGGCCTAGCTACGCAGTGCGTTTGGACCGAAGGCCCAGAAATATTGCAAGTATGAGATTTTGCTTTTGGCCTGTTTGGGGGTGTTATGCTTCTTGGCGGGTGGGTTGCCGGGTCTTGGGGCATTCCTGGGAAGGTCTAATACCGGGTAGAAGTGGTTGGGACAAAATCCAGGCCGAATTTTTTTTTGGCTATTTCTGACATTTTTCTCTATGTAGCGTTTTCGGGGGCCTGTTTGGGGGGGCTTCCTGGTGTTTGTGGGTGAGTTTCGTGGTCTGGGAGCACTGCTGGGACACTCTAATCTTGATTGCATTTGCTTTTCAGGAAATCCGTCGTGGCAACCCCGACTTATGGCCTAGCTACGCAGTGCGTTTGGACCGAAGCCCCAGAAATATTGCAAGTATGAGATTTTGCTTTTGGCCTGTTTGGGGGTGTTATGCTTCTTGGCGGGTGGGTTGGCGGGTCTTGGGGCATTCCTGGGAAAGGTCTAATACCGGGTAGAAGTGGTTGGGACAAAATCCAGGCCGATTTTGTTTTGGCTATTTCTGACATTTTGCTCTATGTAGCGTGTCGGGGGCCTGTTTGGGGGGCTTCCTGGTGTTTGTGGGTGAGTTTCGTGGTCTGGGAGCACTGCTGGCTATATATACTTTACTTTGCAAGAGGTTTGAAGCAAATCCATGGTGGCAGAGGGGACTTAGGGCCTAGCTGCAGAGCGCGCGCGGAGTGATTTGGGAAATTTGTGAAAAATTGACTAAGTCCCCATTTTTGTACTTTTGCTCTTTGGCTGTTTGGGGGTCTTCTACTCGTTTTCTCCTGGGTTGACGGCTCTGGGGCCATTGCTGGGAAGCTCTAATACCGGATAAAAGTGTTTTGGACCAAATCCCAGGCGGAAATTTTTTTGTGTTTTTGATGACTTGCTTGCCTTTTTAGGTGCTCTTAGGGGGGGTTCCGTCTGTTTGTGGGTGAGTTTCGTGGTCTGGGAGCATTGCTGGGACACTCTAATCTTGATTGCATTTGCTTTTCAGGAAATCCGTTGTGCCAACCCCGACTTATGGCCTAGCTACGCAGCGCGTTTGGACCGAAGGCCCAGAAATATTGCAAGTATGAGATTTTGCTTTTGGCCTGTTTGGGGGTGTTATGCTTCCTGGCGGGTGGGTTGGCGGGTCTTGGGGCATTCCTGGGAAGGTCTAATACCGGGTAGAAGTGGTTGGGACAAAATCCAGGCCGATTTTTTTTTGGCTATTTCTGACATTTTGCTCTATGTAGCGTTTTCGGGGGCCTGTTTGGGGGGCTTCCTGGTGTTTGTGGGTGAGTTTCGTGGTCTGGGAGCACTGCTGGGACACTCTAATCTTGATTGCATTTGCTTTTCAGGAAATCCGTCGTGGCAACCCCGACTTATGGCCTAGCTACGCAGTGCGTTTGGACCGAAGGCCCAGAAATATTGCAAGTATGAGATTTTGCTTTTGGCCTGTTTGGGGGTGTTATGCTTCTTGGCGGGTGGGTTGGCGGGTCTTGGGGCATTCCTGGGAAGGTCTAATACCGGGTAGAAGTGGTTGGGACAAAATCCAGGCCGATTTTTTTTTGGGCTATTTCTGACATTTTGCTCTATGTAGCATTTTCGGGGGCCTGTTTGGGGGGCTTCCTGGTGTTTGTGGGTGAGTTTCGTGGTCTGGGAGCACTGCTGGCTATATATACTTTACTTTGCAAGAGGTTTGAAGCAAATCCATGGTGGCAGAGGGGACTTAGGGCCTAGCCGCAGAGCGCGCGCGGAGTGATTTGGGAAATTTGTGAAAAATTGACTAAGTCCCCATTTTTGTACTTTTGCTCTTTGGCTGTTTGGGGGTCTTCTACTCATTTTCTCCTGGGTTGACGGCTCTGGGGCCATTGCTGGGAAGCTCTAATACCGGATAAAAGTGTTTTGGACCAAATCCCAGGCGGAAATTTTTTTGAGTTTTTGATGACTTGCTTGCCTTTTTAGGTGCTCTTAGGGGGGGTTCCGTCTGTTTGTGGGTGAGTTTCGTGGTCTGGGAGCATTGCTGGGACACTCTAATCTTGATTGCATTTGCTTTTCAGGAAATCCGTTGTGCCAACCCCGACTTATGGCCTAGCTACGCAGCGCGTTTGGACCGAAGGCCCAGAAATATTGCAAGTATGAGATTTTGCTTTTGGCCTGTTTGGGGGTGTTATGCTTCCTGGCGGGTGGATTGGCGGGTCTTGGGGCATTCCTGGGAAGGTCTAATACCGGGTAGAAGTGGTTGGGACAAAATCCAGGCCGATTTTTTTTTGGCTATTTCTGACATTTTGCTCTATGTAGCGTTTTCGGGGGCCTGTTTGGGGGGCTTCCTGGTGTTTGTGGGTGAGTTTCGTGGTCTGGGAGCACTGCTGGGACACTCTAATCTTGATTGCATTTGCTTTTCAGGAAATCTGTCGTGGCAACCCCGACTTATGGCCTAGCTACGCAGTGCGTTTGGACCGAAGGCCCAGAAATATTGCAAGTATGAGATTTTGCTTTTGGCCTGTTTGGGGGTGTTATGCTTCTTGGCGGGTGGGTTGGCGGGTCTTGGGGCATTCCTGGGAAGGTCTAATACCGGGTAGAAGTGGTTGGGACAAAATCCAGGCCGATTTTTTTTTGGCTATTTCTGACATTTTGCTCTATGTAGCGTTTTCGGGGGGCCTGTTTGGGGGGCTTCCTGGTGTTTGTGGGTGAGTTTCGTGGTCTGGGAGCACTGCTGGCTATATATACTTTACTTTGCAAGAGGTTTGAAGCAAATCCATGGTGGCAGAGGGGAGTTAGGGCCTAGCTGCAGAGCGCGCGCGGAGTGATTTGGGAAATTTGTGAAAAATTGACTAAGTCCCCATTTTTGTACTTTTGCTCTTTGGCTGTTTGGGGGTCTTCTACTCGTTTTCTCCTGGGTTGACGGCTCTGGGGCCATTGCTGGGAAGCTCTAATACCGGATAAAAGTGTTTTGGACCAAATCCCAGGCGGAAATTTTTTTGTGTTTTTGATGACTTGCTTGCCTTTGAGGTGCTCTTAGGGGGGGTTACGTCTGTTTGTGGGTGAGTTTCGTGGTCTGGGAGCATTGCTGGGACACTCTAATCTTGATTGCATTTGCTTTTCAGGAAATCCGTTGTGCCAACCCCGACTTATGGCCTAGCTACGCAGCGCGTTTGGACCGAAGGGTCTTGGGGCATTCCTGGGAAGGTCTAATACCGGGTAGAAGTGGTTGGGACAAAATCCTCGCGGAAAAGCCTTTTGGCACTTTTTGTAACTTAGGGTTCGTTAGGGTTAGCCCTAGCAGCAGGATTGCATGTGTTTCGGGGTGTTCTAGATTATTCCAACTGAGTTCTGGGGTCTTAGAGCACTCGTGAGAATGTGTAATTTTGGTTGCAAGTCATTTGAAGAAAATCCAAGGTGGGAAAGGGGGGATTTGGCATAGTTAAAGAAAGCCTTTGCCACTATTCTTAACTTAGGGTTCGTTAGGGTTAGCAGTATTTCTATTGCATGTGTTTGAGTGGGGGGGATTTCGAGTCTTGGAGCGATGCTGGCTATGGCTACTTTTGCTTGGTTGCTTGCAAGTGGTTTCAATGCAATCCACGGTGGGTAATGGGTAATTAGGAAGGGGGTACTTCGGCCTACTTTTACTTTCAAAGTAAGTTTTGTCACCAGTTTTCTGCTAGGCCTCGTTTTTTGAGATTTGATTGGGGGTCTTCTACATTTTTGCGACTGGCTTTAGTAAGGGTCTGGGTGGGAGCACTGCTAGGAAGATCTAATTTTGTTCTAAAACACAGTTTACAGTACACCTAGCTTGAGGGGCAAGATCCGCTACATTAATTTGCCCATACTTATTTATCCTTCAAAAGGTGACTCAGAGTACGCACTTTCAAAAATATTGTACTGTCTACTAGGAAAATCAAATTGTGACTTTTTGCACTCCACAGCCTACATACCTTATATTTATTTATCAGTGGTGTTGTAATATTATATCACTTCCTGTTTTTCGTTGAATAATTACAGGCCGGGTTTCAGTCTCTGTAATGGGGAAAAAAGGATGGAGTCAGGCTTCACAGTAGCGAGCCACAATTCAGCATCAGGCAGGCAGTGGACAGGGTGTCTTCTGGTGACCAACATCGATGGACGAAGCGTCGGCTGCAATGGAGGAGTGCCGCTAATAAGAGGATTTTTTTTCTGCAGGCAACTTACTTACCACTTCCAACAGGACAACTACAACCACATAGATACAGTATCCCTTGCCTTTTTCTCTGACTGTGACTGCATTTCTTGGATCTCTCTCTGCTTCTAAATTGATCCCTTAACACATCACTTAGTCCACTCCACTATCACATCTGCACCACACATAGTCATTTGTAAGTGCTCCTACGTAATTCGCAAGTCGCAGCACGCCCCAGGCCGTAGAGGACTGGGATGGCCCCAATGATGAAGCATGCACCAAGGGGCAACCCTGGTGAGTGAGGGGACACCTAGAAAAAAAGCAATTTCTCCTTTTCTATCTACTATACCTTCCAGACCAACCCCACTGAGTGTTGTTGTGAATGGATTTATAGTGACCAGCAAGGCTCTCGGGTATCTGGCTACAGAGACCTTATGTTGAATATCGTTATCAATAATTCCACACAGGCCCTGTACTGTCGCATTCTTTCTTCCACAGTTGTCGAATGTACTACTTACTTTTCACTGACATGCATGCAGTAGTGCATGCACTTTCAAAGATTGATGGATAGGTTTGTACCCAAAGATTTGTTTATGTTCAATTGTTTGTCTATGCTGTGCTTTTTTTTACAGGGTGTCTTCTGGTGACCAACATCGATGGACGAAGCGTCGGCTGCAATGGAGGAGTGCCGCTAATAGGAGGATTTTTTTTCTGCAGGCAACTGACTTACCACTTCCAACAGGACCACTACAACCACATAGATACAGTATCTCTTGCCTTTTTCTCTGACTGTGACTGCATTTCTTGGATCTCTCTCTGCTTCTAAATTGATCCCTTAACACATCACTTAGTCCACTCCACTATCACATCTGCACCACACATAGTCATTTGTAAGTGCTCCTACGTAATTCGCAAGTCGCAGCACGCCCCAGGCCGTAGAGGACTGGGATGGCCCCAATGATGAAGCATGTCACCAAGGGGCAACCCTGGTGAGTGAGGGGACACCTAGAAAAAAAGCAATTTCTCCTTTTCTATCTACTATACCTTCCAGACCAACCCCACTGAGTGTTGTTGTGAATGGATTTATAGTGACCAGCAAGGCTCTCGGGTATCTGGCTACAGTGACCTTATGTTGAATATCGTTATCAATAATTCCACACAGGCCCTGTACTGTCGCATTCTTTCTTCCACAGTTGTCGAATGTACTACTTACTTTTCACTGACATGCATGCAGTAGTGCATGCACTTTCAAAGATTGATGGATAGGTTTGTACCCAAAGATTTGTTTATGTTCACAATTCTTTGTCTATGCTGTGCTATTTTTTCTTGTCTCCCAAAACCTTTCCCAAAAACCCCCGTACCCATCCATTTTTCAAACCCTAACCCTCTTCCCCCGGGCTGTGTGGTTTTGATTGATGTGTGACTAAATTACAGCAATAAATCCACACACTTGCTGGGGAGGATAAGGTGATAGCAACAGGCTGGTGAAGAAATCCGAGGATATATTCTTACTCTGCTTGACAAAGAACCATTGCTAATGTGAAAGAACTTCAACCGAATTAGTAGTTATACATTACCATTTGTTAGGCTACAATGTGGCACTGTTCTACTGTACTTCTGTCACCTGCTATATTCTCAGTTGTACCGTTGAATAGCTCAGGAGGACAAACCAGATTTCATTTTCTTTTTTTTCATAGGCATGCAACTGCCACTGTGTCACACCACTAGTACCACCGCTATGAGGAAATTTTATCCGACCAAGATTGCCAACCTTATTCGCTGTTTCCCGTGGAGCCAGCCCTGGGTCTAGCCCTACTTTCAAACACAAATTACAGGTAAGATAAGCGTTTGGTGGTTTGGGGGTATAATGGAGTATTAGTACGAGAGACGAGAGACTGAAGGTAGTACTACTGAAGTCCTAGGACTCTTGGATTCACTTCACTTAGTCTGTGAGAGGCACTTAGTGTTGAAAACATTTGGGCATTTACACTTAAAGGAAGAAAATGGAACTAAACTTTCAGGAAAACAAAGTCACTGTTAAACCCCCACCCGCCAGGCAAGCAGTAAGAAACGGGTATGCTCAGATAAAGTTTGAAAAAGTATATTTATATCCCTAACAAAATAATCTCCTGCAAGACCCTCCCTAACCCCAACGATTGTCCTTCAAAAGTCCCCAAAAACCCAACTCCCAATTCCCACCCCCCAAAAGTCTCTAAAAAAGGGGCAAGGGACACTATGGGTGGATGCTGTCAACTTTTTGGGCCAGGGCATCATGCTCCTGGCGGAGCAAGGCGTGCTCTACGCGGAGCCCCTCCAACTGGTTGGAAAAGTGGTGGAGCTCCTGCTGGAGGCGGGACACCATCAGGGTACTGCGGCGCAGGCGTGCCTTCAATGCCTTGTAGGTGCAACGGCTGTGAGAGGAAGCTGTAG
Organism: Lissotriton vulgaris; assembly: GCF_964263255.1. Lineage (NCBI taxonomy): Eukaryota > Metazoa > Chordata > Amphibia > Caudata > Salamandridae > Lissotriton > Lissotriton vulgaris. Next base: position 15,476 of record NW_028242682.1, on the reverse strand, counting down.
CTGTTGTCCTTGCTACTCGGCGGTGGCGTTTGGCTTTGGCAGCCCGGCTCAGTCTGGGTGGACCACTGTGCTGGGTGGCACTGGCAGCCCGTGGGGGAACGGAGGCCGATGCAGACGATGTAGTTGTTGTGGTCGACTGCACACTTTCTTCGTCCTCCAGGGCCACCAGCCGCCGATATTCGGCCACAGTGGCATCGATCCGCCGTTGCCGGGCCGCTCTAGCCAGCTCCTTCCTCCTTGTTCGTTTGGAAGGAGAACCTATATGAAGAAAGAAAGACATAGTCTGTAACCAATGCTCTTTAAGATTAACTCAATCATTCAGCAGAAATTTGTGTTGCACTACAACTAGCAACTTGCAAACGCATTACATAACTATTGAGGCCAGTATCTATCTAACCTCACACTTCTTCATCCTTGCTCTAACATTAGTGGGAGTTTAAGGAACAAATTCTACGAGCACTATGGACTTCCATTGGAGTCGACTATGAAAGTACACCAGTCTTATTCTTCTTCTTGTCTCTTGTTTTGGAAAATTGGTACGTTATCTTCTGCAAGCCGGCATAATGGCAGCGCAGTAAACTTGCACCCGAGAAAAAGAGACGCACGCCATGAGGAGTGACCTAGACTTGCGTTGCGTTACTGTACCCGTCCAGTACATGCAGGTGGTGAAGCTCTTACTTTTCTATTACGGGTGGCACTGAGAATACTCTGTTACAACTCAAGGGCTACTGCTTAATTAATTTAACTTTCACCCTACAGTGGAAATGAGTACTAGAAATGGAAAATTGAAGAAGATAAATAATCTGATTATCTATCACTGCACATGGGATGTTTTTGCTTATATATGGGATGACTTTAGGTGCTTTGCTTTTTATTGAGTGACCAGTGATACATCCACACATGAATGACTGAGTACTACTAAACTTATTAAGAGAGGTAGGGAGTGGCCACCGTAATAACCGGATCTATGCAGTGCTTGCAATACAAACTACTGCTACTATTGATGGTAGTATTTGGACAAAATTAAAAGTTCTTTTCCTTGCCTTTCCTACACTGTAACGGACGTGCGGGTGCAGTGTTACATGCTCTTCAAACTTACACTTAGTTCATCCACTGACCGTCTACTCTCTCTAGATCATGGGTACTCACAAACTTTCTCTCAGGGGCTACATTTACAGTGTAGTTTGGGGCCGAGGGCCGCACTGGTGGGGGCGGAGTCAGAGGGGGCGGGGCTAAAGCAAAACGATAACTTGTGACCATGAGGTTGCACACAGGTCCCTGCAGCAGATGCCCTCATCCACTGAGCCACCAGACCCAGCATTTACATACATCTCTCTCCCTCCTGCTCTCCCTCCTGCCCTCCCTCTCCATCTCTCTCTCCCTCCTGCCCTCCCTCTCCCTCCCCCTCTGTCATGTCACTGTGTGTGTCTATCTGTGTCAGCCTTCAGCCCGGGTTGAGACCGCTTCCTCAACGCGCACACACAGACAACAACACCAAAGTACTTAACAGGTCTTTAAAAGACCATAAACATATTATTGAGGCTTTGTTTGTTGTAGCGCCCCTGCTTCTCCACCCTGACAATCACTGCTTGCCCGGCCCCACAGAGCAGAGGCTTTGTTCTATTTCACCTCTTTGTGGCCTTGCATCTCCACTCTGCTCTGTGGGGGCCGGGGGAGCAGTGATTGTCAGAGTGGAGATGCAGGGGCGCTAACAGGTGAAATACAAAAAAGCCTCTGCTCTGTGGGGGCCGGGGGAGCAGTGATTGTCTGCAAGGTCTGCGCACCGCCAAGGAAGGCTTGCCGGGCCACCACCGGCCCGCGGGCCGTACTATGAGTACCCCTGCTCTAGATACACATATGCTATCTAAGAGTCAGATAGTAGCATGATCCAGGTATATGGACACATACAGTTTCTGTGTCACCCACCCAGGCTGTTGTCCTTCCACCCATCATTGCTTCATCATTCACCCAGCCATGCATCTCATATTCTTGCCTTCCCAGCTAGTCTTCAATCTCAATAAGTAAGGAATATATAAGAGCTTACCTCTGGCCGCCACCACCACCGTCTCAACTCTCACAGCCGCCGCCTCCTCCCCTGAAGAATCGCCCTCCGCCTCTGTGTTGAGCACCACCACCTCCACACTGGCCCCGCCACCAGATGTTCCACCTACAAAGTACATTTAAGAATGTTAGAATAAAGCACTCACTAGTCTTTGGTCTAGGAATGAAGACATGTGAAAACAATGTAATTTGTGACTGTCTACGTTAAAGTTAAAAAAAATGTCCCTTTTTCCAGGGAAGGTTGTCTTGCTGCACTTTTTGGCACAACTGATGAAGGCTGTTTTTTTAACACGCACCATTTTTCTCCACACAGACAGAAGATGGACTTCTAACAACAAGATCAAGTTGAAACGAGGTGAGAGCTCGGCTCGACCACAAGAAATGTCTTCAATTAATCGTCAGCACTAACCACTTTTCCATTATCAGTTAAACGTTTAGTTTTATTATGACTTCATTTTAATAAATGTGTTTACTTTTAATAAAGCTTTTAAACTTAAATACAATCTGTGTTTTTTGGTCCAGACTAGAGTGACTGAGCGAAAGGTTTTGCAATTTTTGCAAGCATGAGTCCAGATAGAACACTTCAAAAGACATTATGGACAATCCCAGAGGACTGCACTAAGTTGATAGAGCTATTGCTGACTAGAATCATGGGAGTTTCGCCAACCGTGCATTCTTAGTTAGCTACACAGACAGACTAATAAGAATAATCTAGTAATACCACAGGGAGTCATAGTAGAGGCAGGATAAGAATTTAGATACAGTCTACAAGAAGAGCAAAGACAATTTTGAAAAAAGTCAAATGAGGAACGCTAGGAAAAATAGGTACTAGTCTAAAATGAAAACTTACTGGGGCCAGCAGAGGAGCCCTCGCCTGCCCGATCCTGGCCCTGTTGAACAGCATCCGCCGCCTGCTGCTCCTGTGTCCTCCTCTCCCCCCTGGGGGGAGCTGACGTACAACATGAAAGAAAGAACAGAAAACATGGATGATTGTTGCTTGTCAATGTCAACCAAATCAAACATTTCAAAAGAACAATAACAAAATATTTCCGCGAAATTATATTGATTAGGGTTAGTTTTCATTTATTTGCGGACCTGTGACTTCGAAAGTCACGTAACTCACTAAACAAAGTACTGAAACGTTCACCTAGGACTGGCAGGCAGCAGTCCGCAGGCAAGACGCAAAGTGACAGACAAACTCCATTGTGATTTCAGTCAGATCAGTGACAACACTAACAGTTGCCTGCTACATTACCAGTCATTTAAATAGTCAAACTATCAATCCACCGCCACTATTTTTCTTATTGTCAGGGGTACAAAGGAAGGGGCAGATTTAAGCCCCTTGCGGCTCTTTTGCGCCGTTCTTGCGTGACTTTTGTGACGCAGCAGCTAAACAAAAAAGGGCGCCATGGTGCGGCGTATAATATTATAACAACGTGACGCATTTGGGAGATGCATCCCGTTATAAAGCCCTGCGCCATCAGGGGGCGTTCCGGCGCAAGGGAGGGCATTCCTGCGCTGGAACACATCCTAATAGTGGCTGAGGGAAATCTACAAAATTTCAATCAGTCACCTTTAGGACAATGATGCGTCACACAAACCCTGCACCTGCTTGAGGCAGACGTACGGCTTGACCCAGCATTGGGGAGATAGGGTACCCCAGAGCATTGCTGGAGCTGCGCCATCGTTGTGACGCAACTCCAGCAGTAAAGCTTCGGTGACGTTTTGGGCCCATGGTGCGCCGCATTGCAAATACGGCGCACCATGTTTGGTGGTGGTAGCGGGCCGCACAATTAATGGCGCATCCCTGCTACTTTGCAGGGATGCGACGGTAATTGCAATTCTGCCCCTTAGGGGCATACTTACTTACGCGTTCTGGCGCATCTCCAGAGATGCGCCAGATCAAATGTGTCACGCAAAACTACCCTTGCGACACGGCAGATGCGCCTCATTTACAATGCGGCGCGCCCTGGCGCAAGGGTAGGCACTTGCGTGACGCATCTCGTCACGTAAGAGCGGCGCATCGCTGGAGTCACGTCGCCAACGCAATGCAACTCCAGTAATGCTCAGGGCCACCCAATACTTAACATGCTGTGTCAGTCCTTTAGCCTGCTTCGAGCAGACATAAGGAATTGAATTGACGTAGCAGCGTCGCAGAAGTGCCTGCGTTAAATCTTGTAGATTTCACGCAGGCAATTTTGCGAGGCGCACAGCCGCCGGACCGCCCACCCTGCGTACTAGGAACGCACCCATTGTGGTGCAGGCCCATGGCTTTATAACGTGACGCATCTCCCTAGATGCGTCATGCTGTAAATGACTCGCAGGGATGCGGCACGTTTACGCCGCTGTTGCGTCACGCAAGGCAACGTAAACGTGGCGCAAGGGGCTTGTAAATGTAATCTGCCCCCTAGTGTCTAGCATTACGCAGTTCTGTAAAGTACACTCATACATAATAGTTACTCAGGCCAATGAGACCACGAAATAGAAAACAAATAAGCATAGTAGCAACGCCACTGAGAAGGAGAGCAGTGCACCTGAAATGCACAGAAGATTTTGAAATATAATTTAACTACAATGTAATCGTCATCAGCGGCATTATTGGCTTGCTCCATGTAAAAAACAAATATTTGCAATACAACAACACAGAGCAGGAGAAAACATCATAGTAGTGAGTGATTAAATGGCTACTACTACTCACCAAGCCCGGGGATCTCCAAGCCGAGCTGGTCCAGCAGGTCGCGCTTGCGGTCCAGGAGGTCCGTCCAGCGATGGGTGACCTGGCTGTAGGTGCGCTGGACCCCGTAGAGGTGGGATATGGCCCAGCACACCTTCTCCCACCGCTTCCGGCGCTCCCGCATGTTGTAGCCGCCGGACGCAATCCTGCCGCCTCCCGCGATGGTCCTGGGCAGGCGGCGCTGGACGAAGTAGACCAGCGCGCCCACTTCCTCCGGGCTGAATATCTCCCGTCGCGTCACCTGCTCCCCCCTCAATCTCCCGCATGCTGTCCTGGCACTGGGTCCAGCTCTACTCACCGCCGCCGCTGCGGCCCTCAAGTGCCTGGGCAGCTTCACGGCGCCTGGCTTGACCATGGTCTGGGCAGGTAAGGTAGGAAGAAGTAGAAAATTAAGAAAGAATAGGATAGGGAAGAAGAAAAGAAAAGAGTTTAAAAAAGTAGTTTAAAAGTAAAGAAAAATAGCAGAAAAGACAAAATATACAGCTAGGAAAAGAGAGGGATAGATAAGAAGCAAAATCGTAAAAAAAAAACTGAAAACAAGCAAAGGATGGCAAAGATACCAAGAGGATTAAACACCATGCCCAGACACAGGAAATGAATGAAAAACAAGATGGCCGGCGCCCGTTCACGAGCGCGAAAGTAAGTTCGCGCGAGATTTTCCTCGCGATCTCCTGCGAACCTCTAGATTTCCCGCGCGATCTCGTGCGAACCTCTACTCGCAATGCGCTTACTGCGCGAGATTATACATAGCGGGCGGAAACGGAAATACGTCACGCAAACAAAATGGCTTCGCCCGTACTCGACCTTGGGGTAAATTCGCGTGTTGCGCTGCAAGCGGCTCGCGAATACTGCAAAAAAACTCGCGAAACAACAAGCCGCAAAAAAATAAAATGCTCATTCGCACGAATTGGCGGCTTCCGCGGTCGGTTTCGCACGACGCCGCGCCCCGCGAATAGCGCGAAAAAACCGAAAAACGATTTCAGCAAAAGCAAAAGCAATGAGCAGGTGCAAAAGGTCAACCTCATGATTTGTAACGATTCTTTGTAGTGCTTCCTGAGGGGGCCCTCCAGAATTCGGTTGCCTGCTTGCAACTATTGTGTGACCCTGCTCTGACCTTAACTGTATGCCACAAAGGTCCTGATTTACAGCTAAAGGAGCAGACAAGCAGGTGCCAGGCTGGAACTTGAAATTCTTTCAGTGACACATTAATTAGCCCCTAATTCATTATTGTCAGTTGGGGCAGGGCAGGTGTTGTTAATAAACTAACCCCAAATTAATTCATGTCAGTTCAAGCAGGGCAGGTGGGCTTGCTTTTCCCCCCCATCTTCTACAGTGATGATGAACCAGAGGGTGGCATTGATGTAACAGAGGGTGGCATGGGTCAAAGAGAGGGTGCCAGTGGTGAAACAGAGGGTGCTGGGAGGCTGTGATGATGAACCAGACGTAGAAACAACATAGTCGCGACCGTTGCGAGCCGACAAGTAAGTTCGCAATTGCGAACTAGTACCAAATCCTCGCGAACTGGCAGAAACAATTGCGAACACACAAAAAAAAAAAATCCGCAAATTCGCGGGAATTCGCGGATTTTGCGGATTGCGAGTTCGCAAATCCGCAAAATTCGCGAACGCGAGATCCGCAAAATTCGCCCATGCTTAGATGTAGGTCTCGCTTTTAAGACAGCAGCTAAACACTTTATAGTCCATTTTCAATTGATACTTATTTTTAGGACTAAACATTCACAATTTTCTAATTATCATTTACAATGAATTTCAGTTTTAGTTAACACTTCATGTCTATACGTTTGAGATGCGAAGACATAGTTTCAAGTTATATACATGGACTAATTTAAAACACATCAAGAAAATTTATTTTTGATAAGAACGAAATATGGTCCTATCATCAAGATAGCAAATGAACCCAAAGGAGGATAGACGGAAGTAAAGAAGGAGGGACATATGTACTAGTAGCTCGATCCTTACTATATGACTGTCTGACTGTTGTTTTAGTCATAGAACGTTTTTTAGAATGCATGGTTTATACTTACTTTATGTGTTTAGAAGGGAAGTATTTGTATTCCTATGTATATTGAATATACACGTGACAAGTGTGGGGATAGTATATGCCCACATATGCCTTCACGGAGACTTGTTTGTTTTACAAAAGGCAGATACTCATTTTCATTTGTTTCATAAAACGTATCTGCAAAAGGACAGAAAGAGAAATGCGACAAGTCGCTATAACAATTAAAATCCCATTGAAACCGGCAAAGATTTTTTTTTAAATTGCGCATTAGCATTCTTGCCCCAAGTGTTTATCGGTTTATAAAAAATCGAAGGATTCAGTGTTTCAGAATAGTGGGCTTCTTTTTCGTGGAAAGTAAAACGATTTCGTTTGATGTCTAAAAGTAAATAATATCGTAATTAACGACTAGTTTATAGACCCAACTTATATGTTTAGTTTATTACATTATTAGCTATAGATAAAAGAGTTTACCAGTATAGTGTTTTGCGGCAATTGGTAAGACATCTAGTCACTGGGTAGAATGATGAAGCGTCCAGACTGTTACCTCGTCAATTTGATTTTTAGATTAGAAAAGATGGCTTCCTAAATAAAGATGACATAACGAATGTCAGTCCAGGTGATATTTTTTAACAGTAGCAAAGAGAGAAAGCGACTGTAAAGGATTATATGGATATATACCTGAAATACACTAGAAATGAATATCAACGTCCAGCGTAGTGTTATCCCAACAACTGAGACTTGCTTGAACGCAATGTCATTCCGGCTACGACGCTAACCGGTAATCGCTAACCGGTAATCGAATGATAGGTTTAAATACCTATATAGAAGACATGAAGAGGGGATACCGGTATTAGTATTTTATCTGGTTATATATCTGGGAAATCCACATTATAAAAAGGACCGCAAGAACCGATTACCTTGTATATAGTAATTGCCAGTGTTAAATGAAGCTTCATTTAAGGGGTGTTAAAGGATTGCCGTTGTATATTGAGGCCATCGTGTAAATCACGGGAATGTAAATAGCAAGCATGTAATAAAAAGAAATGTTAAAAATGGGAAGTTATTACAATCAGGTCCATCAGGGAGCTATTCTCATTGATCTTACCTAAGGATAGAGTCCGTAGTTCAATGTAGCCAGAATTCTATGTTCGAGGCGTCGCCATCCGCGTTCATGGAAAGTAAAGGGCAACACCGCAAAACCGCGCTATATATGTTTGTAGAAGCAGAAAAAAATTGGAGCCCGTGTGAGGAGGCTTAGGGTCGATCTAGTCGCCCTGGTTATGACGTATCCGACCGAGTCTAACACACCCGATAAATGTCGGCATAAAAAGGGGAATGTTGTAAATCCTCCGGGTTTCTTCGTAAAGAAAACATTTAAATTATTTGAAGGGTTTAACATTAAATGTATTAATTCAAAAAAACGGTCTTTTCAAATTGTCAGTGTTCACTACGGAAAGAGGATTCTCAATTAAAATTGGGAGCGGACCAGAAATATGTCCTAGATATGTCCTAGATATAAAGGAAGGACTTCAACTTGCCGCCATGTTGGATGTGGAACAGACGGGAAATGTCATATTTAACGGACTTAGGGGGTTTATGTAAAGTTCAATGAGTGAACACAAATCGGAATTCATTGAATGGCCACTGTTCAAAGGAATCCACTCCTGATTCTGTAAAGATCAGATATTAAAAAATAGATTATCCATCATCAATTCTACAGTGAACATGAGGATCTCGAATTTTATAGCTGGAAATAGGGTAGTCAGGTATTAAATAATTGCCTGTTCCCATGGGATATCTAGATTTAGCCCATTTATTACTGTATCTAAGACAAAAATCCAATAAACTTCACATTTTTTTCGGATTTTGTCTGGGCAAAGTCCTTCTCTGGTTTGTATGTTTTCTAAGACAAACCACTGTAAATCTTCAGGTGAATGTCCATTTTCAACAAAATGAGATACTATGGGGGCACTCATGTTTTTTAGTCCGTACTGCTGACTTATGTTCTGTTATTCTTTTGCCAATGGCACGTGATGTTTCGCCCACGTACCCCTTATTACAGGGACAGATTAGTAGGTAGACTACGTTTTGTGTCTTACAGTTGGTCATAGTTTTATATCTGATTTTTACTTTGTTAAATGTCAGTTCACTGCCTTCTCTAGCTTGTGGGCATGTTTTACAGTTACCACATTTGAAATTCCCGATTACAGGATTATCTCCTGTGATGCTCCTCTGTACTGATTTCTTAGAGCCTGGCATTCTAGATCTTACTACAAGTTCTTTTATGTTTTTATTTCTCTTGTAAGGGAAAAGCGGTCTGGGAATCATTTCCTGTTTAGATCTATTGACATTAAGCAAATGCCAGTTGGAATATATAATATGGCGCACTTTATCATTTAGAAGGGAATGCCTAGTCACAAAGACTAAATGATCGTCCTTTTATGATTGGTTGCCTTGAAGTAGATGTTGGCGATCAAAAATTCTAGCCCGTTTAAATGCTTCGCGAACAAGTCTGTGAGGATAACCACGTTCCTCAAATTTCTCTTTCCTGGATATTGCTCGCTCATCATAATCTTTTAGCTTCGTACAGTTACGTCGCAGTCTCAAGAATTGACTGAACGGAATACTGTTTTTCTGAGTTGACGGATGAAAGCTTTGATAATGAAGTAACGTATTACGGGCAGTAGGTTGGACATATAGATCTGTGAAATGGTGGCCTTGATCATGTTTGATTTTGATGTCGAGAAAATCTATTTCTTTGTTACTAATGTGGGATGTAAACAGGTTGCTGCACAGGTGGCAGTAATGCAGGTGCATTAGCACCTGGCGCATAAGGCGGAGGTAATTTCAACAAATGAGACATTAAGGGATCTTCATCAAGATCTTTACGTTGTGGGGGTAACACAGGATAGCACCTATCAATCACCATCCGATTCTGTCTATGCGAGACCTCAATCGCACAATCAGTCTCATCGTCTTTAAATTGTTGGGCAGCCTGTATAACCGTCATATCTTTCATTTTCCTATCTCTTTTTGCTTGTTTAATTTCTCTCTGTTTGGCTTCCTTACGCCAAAGGCGGAAAGAGTCAAACATTGCCGGCCGGGCTTTTCTTTTGAACAGAATTGCTTCTAAATTATCTAATATGTCAGGCTCAAAGCTACCATTTTGTGGCCACCGTAAGACACCATCTTTCTTTGTGTATCGGATCCATGCGTAGAGCTCATAAGTGGGAGTTCCAACCGGAGGAATCGGACATGACTCCTCAAGCCGGGAATCCTTAGTACAACAAAAACAACAGAATTTCCTAAATCCGCTCAGACCAGGCATTTTAAGCACACTGATCCGTTTACTAACTTCGAGGAGTAAAAGCAAAGAACACAGTACAAAAGTACTCACCCCTCGACTTCGACTACTGCAATAGACGAATAACAAAAATCAAAAACAAAACAAAGAAGTGGGCGCTACCCACGAATACTTAACTAAATGGCCTTCTCACGCCAACGGAGGTTTGTCTAACGTCTCGCGATACCAATCATTGCCAGAGGGTCCAAGGCAGGGCGGTAGTCCGGGCAGCAGTCATCAGCAGCCGACGGAAAGGAGTAGCCGCACTGTAAAAGACCTTCGGTCCACTTCGACATACAGGGGTCGCTTGGCGTGGCTCGCGATTTCTCCGGAATTTTCTTGCGGGGCTTCTCACGACCCTCGGGCTGAACCGCTACCACTGAAACCGCCCCACGTGGGCGCCAGTTGGAGAACCGGGCCTTATGGGCCGGACGGCGCAGGGCACGCCTAAATCCCCGGATTCACCTGCCTTGTAACTAACAGAGACACGAGACACTCTGTTGAGCGTGGAAGCCAGGTTTATTAGCTGCAGCTAAGCACAGTTGTCCTAGAAGTTACACGCAGGGTGGATTCTAAGGAGACTGCCACTTCAATCCGTGGCGCACAATCTTTTATAGCAAACACATTTACAATATCCCACTCCTTGCACATACAAAACGAACCAATGAGAAAATTTGGAAAACAAGCTATCAGGTATTAAAAAATACGCCCCTTTTTCGGATCCCGTGTGCTATCCCTCCCGACAAATTAATCAGTGATGGTGTTCACAATCCCCTCTCGCAGGTGGCAGGCCATACTTGTGTGTCTCAGAGGATGATTGTGTAATAGGAGCATACAAGGAGCATACAAGGAGAGAATAGCGAAGGCCAGTCGGATAACATAGTATAAGGGAAGAATAGGAGAGGGGAAATAGTCGGCAGAGACAGGGATCAATCGAACCAGGCATGGATTAACGAACTCAGCCAGACCCTGACATCGGGTTTCATGAACAAGGACAATGGAGTTACTTTTTAACTGAAAGGACACGTAGCAGCTGGAAAAGCAAAAGCACATCGTTCGCCGTGCTGCCTGAGTGAGGGCAACAGAAAATGGCGAGAGGACACAAAATGGCGGCTAGATACGGGACGAAATCTGAAATCATAGAACCTCAACAGAGGTCCAGAAAGAGGGAAGAAGGGTGGAGAAGGCAGTATGGGGGTATAGAAAGAAACAAGAGACCTGTAGAAAGAAACAAAAGAAGTACAGAAAGAAGGAACAGAGGTGCAGAGAGAGGCAAGAAAGGTGCAGAAATAGAAAATGGGTGCAGAAAGAGGCATGAGCAGTGCAGAAAGAAGCAAGAGAAGTTTAGAAGGAAGCAACAGAGGTGCAGAAAGAGGGAAGAGGAGTGCTGAAAGGGGCAAGAGAAGTGCAGAAAGTAGGAACAGAGATGCAGAAAGAGGAAGGAAGGGTGGAAAATGTGGCAAGAGGGGTGCATAAAGAAGCAAGAGAGGTGCAGGAAGAAGCAAGAGTGTTGCAAAAAGAAACAAAGGAAGTGCAGAAAGAAGGAACAGATAAGCAGCAAGATGCAAGAGGAATGCAGAAAGAGAACAGAGGGGTACAGAAAGAGACTCAAATGGTGCAGAAATATCAAAGAAGGGTTGAGAAAGAGGCAAGAGGGGTGCAGAAAGAAACAAGAGAGGTGCAGAAAGAAGCAAGAGAGTTGCAGAAAGAAATAAAAGAGATGTAGAAAGAAAGAACAGAGGTTCAGAAAGACGCAGGAAGGGTACAGAAAGAGGGAAGAGGGGGACAGAATGAGGCACATGGGTTGCAGAAAGAAGGGACACAGGTGCAGAAGGAAGCAAGAGAAGTGCAGAAAAAAGCAACAGAGGTGCAGAAAGGGAAGAGGGGTGCAGAAAGGGGCAAGATACGTGCAGAAAGAAGTAACAGAGATTCAGAAAGAGGGAGGAAGGGTCGAAAAAGCGACAAGAGGGGTACAGAAAGAAGCAAGAGAGGTGCTGGAAGAAGCAGGAGAGAAGCAAAAAGAAACAAAAGAAGTGCAGAAAGAAGGAACAGATGTGCAGCAAGAGGCAAGTAATTGTTGGAAAAACAGGGGACCCCTAATCACTATTATGTTTGCTATTGGTAGGGAATACATGAAACAATTTAGGTAAAGAACTATATAGCAAACAACTTATTTCTATACCGCCCTTATATCATAAATATCGTAGTGGCCTTAATTAATTATTAGGAGAGACAACGTGATGTATCAAAATTTGGTCATTATTTTATTGAAAAATATTTTTTTGTTTCTTTCATTTTTTCATATTTATTATTTTCATCTTATATTTTGATAAAAGTTAATATGTTATTCATACAAATTACATTTTAATTGTATACATTATATATATTTACAGAACAATACAAAAAGAGAAAGAAAAAGAAATAAGAAAAGGTGCTATACGATATATTCGGTCGATGGAAAATTAGAAGGCAATGCGGTGGAGTGGAACTACGCGCGTTTCGGCCTGTGGCCTTCGTCAGGTAACCGTCATTCGCAGGTTACAAACATATCCAAATTAACTGGTAATAATGCACTTGGATGTTCGCCAAAAAATGTTTTTTCTGACAGCAATAGTTCGTTTAAACTTGTCGATTTCTTTCGTGATTTCTTGTAGTCAGTTACTAATGATATACTCGATGGAGTTAGTTATTCCTCTGGAGAACTGGCAGAAGCTTTGTCTTGTTTTGCTGCTATATATCTGCCTGCTATAGAGCCTCGATGTGACTGCTAGGGACTTATTTTTCTTGTACGGAGTCTAGAACTCTTCATCCAATTGGTTTTCACTCTGATAACTTTTAGATAGCACGATGGATGCTGTAAACGGTCTTGTCACTCAGTTTATCTTTACTTTAATGTGACGTATCGTATCACGGGGGTTCTGCTCCAGAGTCAGCCTGTTCTCGCAGTCGGATATTTTGAACCAGCAAGAGGCAAGTGAAATGCAGAAAGAGAGAAGAGGGGTGCAGAGAGAGGCTCAAGGGGTGCAGAAAGAGCTACGAAAGATGGAAAAAGAGGTAAGAGGGGTACAGAAAGAAACAAGAGAGGTGCAGAAAGAAGCAAGAGAGTAATAGAGATAAACAAAAGAAATGCAGAAAGAGGGAACAGAGGTTCAGAAAGACGCAAGAAGGGTACAGAAAGAGGGAAGAGGGGTGCAGAATGAGGCACACAGGTTGCCGAAAGAAGGGACAGAGGTGCAGAAGGAAGCAAGAGAAGTACAGAAAAAAGCAACAGAGTTGCAGAAAGATGGACGAGGGATGGAAAAAAGGCAAGAGAAGTGCAAAAAGAAGCAACAGTGTTGCAACAAGTAGGAACGCTGGTGGAGGAAGTGGTAAGAGGGAAAAGGGGTGCAGAAAGAGGCACGAGGTATGCAGAAAGAAGCTAGAGAGGTAACGAAAGAAGCCAAAGAAGTACAGAAAGAAGGAACAAAGGTGCAGAAAGAGGCAATAGGGCTCCAGAGAAAGGGAAGAGGGGTAAAGAAATAAATAAAAGAAGTGTAGAAAGAAGCAACGGGTGCAGAAAAAGGGAAGAGGGGTGCAGAAAGGGGCAAGAGAAGTGCAGAAAGAAGTTACAGAGATGCAGAAATAGCAAAGAAGGGTGGAAAAAGAGGCAAGAAGGGTGCATAAAAAAGCAAGAGAGGTGCAGAAAGAAGCAAGAGAGTTGCAGAAAGAAACAAAAGAAGTGTAGAAAGAAGGAACAGAGGTTCAGAGAGAGGCAAGAAAGATATGGTAAGAGGGGAAGGGGTACAGAACGAGGCACGAGGGGTGCAGAAAGAAGCAACAGAGGTAGAGAAAGAAGCCAAAGAAGTACAGAAAGAAGGAACAAATGTGCAGAAAGAGGCCACAGGGCTGCAGATGAAGAAATAGAAACCTTCTAAGAGGTTCACTGATACATTTGGTCCTTAAACCAACAAAGAAGAGATAAGCACGGAAGCTGCGATATAGAATACGTATGTATTAACCTCACATGAGGGAGACTGCATCATACAGTACCCTCAGGCCACTTCAGGAGACAGTCTAAGGAGTATAGAGAACAGGGGCCTTATAAATGCATTTGTTACATAGTCAGCATAAAACCAAGGGGAGGTCCTGGCACATACAAGCATACTAACTGACTAATATGGGTATACACAATGTACAGAAAAACCAAGTAACACTCAGAAGTACCTTAAATTAGGCTATAGGAAAGAGTAAAGTTTTAACAGCTTTCCTGAAAGCAAGTACACAGTCCATGCCACGGGTCTATTCCGGCAAAGAATTCAACAGCCTAGCTGCCAGATAGCGAAAGGAATGACCTCCCCTCACTGCTGCGCTTAACCCGCGGAACAGCAACCAACTGCTGCCCTGCCGACCGCAGCCTGCGCGCGGGAACACACAGAGTGAGCAAATTGCTCAACAGACTGGGACTAGCAAATAGAGGCACATTGCCTTAAATTGAATCTGTTTCTCAATGGGAAGCCAATGTAGCTTTCGGATGGTATCAGCAACAGAACAGACTCGCAGAAGGCCTACCAAAGCTCGGGCAGCGGCATTTTGGACGCGTTGCATCCAACATATTTTGGCCTTATTTGCCCCAAGTAAAAGAGAGCTGGCATAATCGAGGCTTGAAAGGATAGTAGCCTGTATAACCAGCTGACGTGTAGTGGGGTCAAAAAGTGTCAGAAGGGGCTTAAGACCCCGCAGCAGGCCAAAACAAGTGCCAGCAACTATCCTAGTATGGTCTCGGAAACTAAGGGATGAGTCCATCCCCACCCCGAGGTTTTTCACCTAAGTCTTTGGCGTGGGGATTACACCCAAAACAGTTGTCCACCACTGCTCGCTCCATAGACTAGTGTGCTTCCCAACCAGCAAAACCTCAGTTTTGTTGGTATTGAGTTGCAGATGATAAAAAGCCATCTATCGAGCCACCGCCGCCATCCCATCTCTGAACCTAGAGGCATTAGGGGAGGATCCTTCGGCCAAGGTAACAACCAGCTGCATATCGTCGGCACATCAGACCATCACAAGATCCCATTGCCTGGCGACCGCTGCCAAAGGTTGGGCATAAAGATTAAACAATGCCGGGCTCAGAGCTGGGCCCTGGGGTACCCCCTGATCAATGGGATGGGCCTGAGAGAGAAACGGAGGTGCGGATACTCGATCTTTCAGTCAGAAAAGATCTGAACCATTTCAGAGCCCACCCGATCACTCGAGCTTCCTCAAGCCGCTGTAGCAGGATGTCATGCGTGACCGTGTCAAAGGCGGTATTGAGGTCTAACAGAATGAGTGCCGCACTTTGAC